>NC_056525.1:147710045-147714402 GCF_019175285.1 Sceloporus undulatus
GTGCTTCTGAGCAATTACAGCTAATGAGCTCACCCAAAGCTGACAATATAAAGCAGTGGTTTTCAATGAATTTGTAGGATCCTGGGAGCGTTCCATCAGTGCAAATCTCAGTTATCTCTGACCAGACGTCTAAGGTTTTGTTATGAGTCACCAAGTTGGTTTTGACTTATGGTGACCCCATGAATGAGAGACCTCCAAGACACCTGTTATTAACAGTCAGATCCTGCTAACTAAGGATGGCATGGATAATTTTAAAGATTAATATTTAAGATACATCTTTGCTTTGGAGATCTTGTCTAGTTCTGCCTATAGCTGCCCCCCAATTTCTTCTGATTTCTTGACTGCAGTCTCCAGATGTATCATCTGCATATCTTAAATTGGATGTTCCTTCATCCTATTTTTAATGCCTCCTTCCTTCAAGTCTAATCCAAATTTTGCATGATATATTTACATAAAATAAACAGACAATAAAATGCAGCCGTGTCCGCCAATTGGAAGTGTTCTGCTCTTCATATTGTGTCCTTACTAGGGTCTCTAGTCCTGAGCATCATTACAGTAAAAAATTGTGACACCTATTAAGGCAGCTAACAACAACTGGTGTAATTGTAGAATAGCTTAAAAAGTCATTTTTAAATTTAAAAAAACATTGCAACATTAATCAGCACAGTTTTTGATACTATTGCAGCTAGCAACTCATAAAAAACAGGTGGGCAGGCTTTTAGACAAACACTTCCTTTATCTCAATTACTGCATATTTAACTTGGCTGAAATGAAACTAAAAATACAAAAGAATATTATTTCAGCATGGAAGATTAAACTTATCCATCGTTTTGGTATTCTGGAGAAGGTCTTTATTTAAATGTGTTTTACCCAGCAACCAAATTCTGGAAACAGGTTCACTTTGAGAGATCATTGGGAGGATGGAAATCTGGAGACATGAGTGTGGTTTCCAGGATATCCCCCCCCCATGTCCAATGTTTCTTATCTGGAAAACAGACAGCAATCATTGATTAGTTGCATTAAAGTGACTAAAGAAAATTTTATAGCACCTGTTTTTATAGCAATTATTGATGTTTCCAAAGCTCAAGCAGTCAATCAGTTACTTAATTTCCTGCCTCTCTCTTGGCATGGGACCCAAAGCAGTTAGCACAACAAGTTCCACTTAAATCTGAAGAACATGAAGAAACAAAGTTCAGCTTAAATTTTATTTACAAAAGTTTTAAAAAAATTTATAGCATAATTTCCGTTTAGGAACATGGTAAACCACCTAAAACCATTTAAGACATAATTAAAAACAGAAAAGCACAGCACTCTAAATGGAACAAAAAAGTGACCAAACTGACCAACAAGCCCATCCCCAGCAATATTATAATAGGGTATTTCTTCTACCTGCAGCATTAAAAAGAACACAACAGAGTTGGGTAACAAGCAGTTATTGGGGGAAATCAAGCATATCTGAAATACATTTGGCAAAGGAAAAACTAACTGTTCAGGAGGGTACCAAGTTGCCTACTCCTTCAAAAGTAAAGCTAAAGTTAGCTATGAAGGCCATAATGAAAATGGCGTCATGTTTCTTCTTCTTCTTCTTCTTCTTCTTCTTCTTCTTCTTCTTCTTCTTGAAAGAAAAAATAGCCAAGACACATCATATCTCGGTAAATCTATTGATTTCTTTTTACCACTGAGACTTTTTTTTCTTGCAGCCATATTAAGATTTTTTAAAAAAATCTCGTGCCATTTTTCAATTAATTATGATTCAACTGGAGTACTCTGGTTGTCAGTAGGTTTGTGGGGAAAACTTGACTTTCATTGGTGTTAGGGAATACCAAACATATACATTAAAATGAAACCTGGACCCGGACCACAACCCTAAACCTGGACGTAATCTTCCACACATTGTGGCAAGGGGACAAATAATGACACTACCTCCCAAATAGGAATTCCTCCCCTCCTTGAAATGAAATGAAACCACCAGGAACAGGTGAGATATCACTAGAACTACTACAGTTGACAGAGATAGAATCAACTTTAGTCCTAATTAATATCTGCCAATAAATATGGAAAACAAAACAATGTCCCACAGATTGGTAGCAATCAATATACATTCCCATCCACAAAAAGGAGACATAAAAGACTGCAGTAATTGCAGGACCATTGCATTAATTTCCCATGGAAGCAAAATCATGCTAACTGGGTTCAGGAAAGGAATGGGCATTAGCGATCACATTGCAAACACACGATGGATAATGGAGTACACCAGTTAATTCCAGTGGAAAATCAGCATGAGCTTCATTGATTACGGCAAAGACTTTGACTGTTTCAGTGCTTAGATCATGAAGAGCTATGGAATGCCCTTAAAGGAATGGAAGTGCCACTACATTTGATTGTCCTGATGTGAAATCTGTACTTAGTACAAGAGGCTGCTGTTAGAATAGAATAAGGAGAAACAGAATGGTTTCCAATCAGCAAAGGGGTCAGACAAATCTGCATTCTATCACCCTACTTATTCAACTTGTATGCAGAAAATATGATAGACACAGCAGGCTTAGACTCGGAGGAAGGAGGAGTGAAAATAGAAGGAAGGCACTTCAACAACTTAAGATATACAGATGACACCATTGCACAAACAAAAGATAAAAAAATATTTGGAATAATCACTAAAGAAAGTCAATGAAAAAAGTGTTACATTAAATTAAACGGAACATTAAGAAAACAAAAATAATAAGTACAGAAGATCTACATGAATTCGTAGCTGTCCTTCCAATTCCTAGTCTTCTTGACTACAGTCTTTGTTCGGATCAGTGTTCGATGCACAGTATGGGAAATCTTTGAGTATTTTGATTTCCTTGTCATGTCTCATCCTAGGAAATCAAAATAGCCAAAGATTTCCCATACCTTGGATCAAATACTGTTATGGAGACTGAAGTAAAAAAACAAACAGAAAACTAGGAATGGGAATGACAGCTATGAAAGAACTAGACAAAGTCCTATAGTGCAAAGATATGACACTGAACATCAAAGTTAGGCTAGTCCCAATATAGTATTTCTGCAGATTACCATGATTTGCAGCTATCTTGATGTGAAAGACACTCCAAGCTCTGTTCGTGCTCTAGAAGTGCCATCTTGGATCCATTTCTATGTGTACTTAGAAGGCCAACATTTTTAAAATCAAAAGTTAGAGAGACCTAATTATGTTGACTGATGATACTAAGACAGTCTTCCTCAAACTGGTGCCTTCCAAATATGTTTTACACTCCCATCCCACATCCCTGCTGGGAACCATGTTAAACAATAAATCCACATGTAACCATAAGGGTTGACATTGTAATTCTGAAATGAATCTTCCTGTGTTCAGCTTTCGTCCCCTTTGCTAATTAGAATTAGTTCAATCTTTATTCATACCAGCAGAGGCAATTTCTATTTCACACTACCTTATGCTTCTAAAACTAAGAAATGCACACTGCACCAACTGCATTCTGTAATTTATTTTTCTTAAGTGATTAATATGGATTTTTAAAAAAAACAAAAACACTACAGCAACCAGGAAACTTATTGACATGCTCAAGGGTCCTTGGAAAAATACGACTAGAGGCAAAACTACAGTTTTGCATCAATGATTTCATTATTGCTGAATATTCAGCATGTTTGACCAAACCTTGAGGTGAACATAATATACAGTGATTTCATTTTATAAAATATTTATTTCAGAAATGGAAGCATAGGCCTGTTTATTAAATAGATGTAAGATAGTCCAGATATGTGGAAAAGACAAAAGGTTTATCTTTTATTGTGAATGAAGCTAAGATCTTTGCAGTGTTAACATTCTGCCATATCTATGAAATTCCATATTTTCCTATAATTCTTTTCAATCTATTACTTAGCAACCCTGACACATATAAGTAGGATCCAAGAAGGACAGTGAAGCTAAGCCCATTAACTCACCAGTCTTTGCCTTACTTATAGGACAAAGAGCCAATTGGCTCTGCTCAGGGGCGCTCTATGCAACCCACTATATACAAGAAACTAACATACATTGAGTCTTTCCAAGGAGTTAGCAATATCTTTGGTGTTGAAATTAAAATACAGTTTCATACATGTCGTCTCACTGATGAATTCCACCTTATCTAATGTGACTTGCTCCCAGCCAGAAATGTATAGGATTGCAGTCACACAATTCTAATGATTTGCTTTAGATATGACCCTCCAGATGTTTTGAACAACACCCATAATATCTTACCTTTGCCTATGCTAGGTGGGCTTTTGGGAGATGAAAGAAAAACATCCAGAGGACCAAAGGTTTCTTAATCCTGGTTTACAGTGAGTCTAATGACATATTTCCCAAGAACACTTTTCTTTAAAA
>NC_056525.1:147714427-147719994 GCF_019175285.1 Sceloporus undulatus
CATGTAGTCATCATTTGGAGTTCTTTCCAGGGACAATTACATTAACTAGAATAGATTTTACAGGTGCCCTATATCTCAAATTGAAAAAAGTTTTTGTGCTCATGCTGGCTGGTGGATATGGGGGGTTGTAGTCCAAAGGAAAGCTCCCCAAGCTTCACTGAAACTGTGCTGTCACCATTATTAAATATTAACAAGAGGGGAAACATTTGTGTGTTTCATTGCCTAATGTTCATATGAATAGCCCTTAATCATGGATTCATGCACAAACCTCATGTAGTCGCTTTCTGAGGGGAATTGATTAAACAGCATGTTAGGACATATTAGCGAGCCAAAAGATTCTTTTATATGCTATTAGAAACCAGTCATCAGTAGATTAATCAGGCAGCATATCATTCAGAGGCACACATATGCCACTCATCAACCAAACAGGTTGCCCAGTATAACCCTGCATGATCACTGCTTTGCATTTTCCAGTCTGCTTCTGCTCTGGATGGGTAGCTGTGATCTGTCTGAGCAACTGGCATGATTGTTCCTTCAGGTCGTTGGTGCAGAAACATAGCTGTAATGCTGACAAAGTCCCCACTCAGGCCTTGCATTTGTTGGGACTCATTTTTCACCCAAAATGGAATGCTGGGATTTGTTTTGTTGTGACACCAGAGCTCTCGACAGAAAAGGCTAAGATGTTTATCACACTATGCTCTTAAAGAGCTACTATTCCACTTGACTCCTCTAGCAGCCTCCTGTTGCATGCGGGGATTGGCAGTTTTAAGGAGCTGAACTTCTCTGCCTGAGAATTCTAAATACCCCTCCTAAAACTGCCAATCCCAGCATGCAACAGGAGGCAGCTAGAGGAGTCAAAGTGGATAGTAGCTCTTTAAGAGCATAGTGTGATAAACATCTAAATGTCTTAGAAAACTATACATCCCAGAATCCATAGCATTGAGCCATGACACTAAAGTGGTGTCAAAGTGCATTATTTCTGCAGTAGAGATGTACGCCATGTTAATAATGTTTTTGTTGAAGAAACTACTAGGGGTGAGTAAAGTTCTGGACCCCTTATCAGAAAAAGTGAGGAACTATTGGAGGTAGAAACTTTCAGAAGGCATGTTCCAACATTCTAGGGTTTAGACATGTGAGAAGAACCCCTATAGAAAACTACTGTATATGAATCCCTATTTGCTCAAAAATGGAAGGCCTATGCAAATTTGCTTTGCACTGTTGCTAAGAACAGTTTGTGGTCTTTTGCTGTCATGGAAAAACTGATGCAACAGGTTTGCAATTCTGGAAATGGTCTTCATGGATGACTCTTATCACAGTCTGGTTCCATTTCTCTTATTAATAGAAATGGAAGTAATCAGTAACATCCAAACAATGATACCTTTATTGGGACAACAGTTCCGCCACAGAGAGAAGAAGGAGAGAAGTAGCGGGCAGCCATTTTGAATGGAGAGTGTGCTTGTTGCTGAGGGGTGAAGCTCTGTGAGTCACATCTGTGAGTCACTAAGGGGAGGAGCTAGCAGACAGTTCTATACAACTCCACCAGAGCTTTTTAGTTCAAGGAGAACTACAGCAGAGATTGAGTTGATTGAACTCACTGCCAGAGATTGGTGAAAAGGCCAAGTCATTAGGGGCCTTAACATTAGTGTTTACTGGAGGATTTTTTTTAGGAGGAAGCCCACAGTCTGTTTCAGTAATTACTTAAGACTTTCAGTATGGACACTGACGAACCGCTTCAGTCACCTGCAACACTTATGGGATGTTTACCTTCTTGCCTACAGATGTGGATAACTTTCACATGCACTAAATGCAGTTGGTAGTACTCTTAGAGGAGAAAGTCCAGCAGTTGGAGTCCAGAGTAGCTACATTTCAGAATATTACAGAGCAAGAGATTTCCTGGACAGAACGGAACCAACAGTCTTGAATGGGGACCACACAGAGGAAGTTGCTGGGGCAGAGGGGGTCACTACACATACACAAGAGGTAAGACAGCTAGAGGAATGCACAGCGAGAACTAGGCCAACAAGGGACTTTTCTGGGAGTTTGCAGCAAGAGAATCAATTTGAAGCTCTTTTCCGAGGAAGACACCATTTCAGATGGATAAATTCAATCAAGGAAGCCATGGCCCTGGCTTTGCAGGACCTCAACAGGGCTATTGGGAACAGGTGTGTTTTGGAGATATCTCCTTTATAGGCTCCCCATAAGTCAAGGCTGACTCAAAGGCAGTTAGCACAGAGACATGTTGCAGCTGCTCATGTTCAACTCCCCCACTTCATCCATGTTGCAAAGAGGAAGGCTTCCAAGCTTAAAGAGATCCAGTTTGACTTTTGCCTTGTACAGTACATTAAAAATATTTATAAAGCAAGAGTAAAAAGTAGCCATGCCACATTCTCATTGTTTCATTAAACAGGACACATGATGTGCGACACACCGAGTGGTCTAGCAGGCAGTGTAATAGATCAAATAAAGAACAAGTGGAAGCCAGTTATGATTGGAAGGGTTTTAAAGGTACAAGTATATCTTTGGTGTTCAGACAACCAGACCTGGATCTGAAAGCACTTATCATCACCTTCCTTTATGCAGTACCACCCAATTTAGGAAATAGGAAGCTTCCCAAAAATTGGATGGCAGGACCATAAGACATGGAAGCATGGCCCAAACCAATTGGGTCAGTCTTTTCAAACAACCCCATATTCACTTCTCTCACTTAAAAAAAATAGAAATGCTTTATTTATTTGTAATTCCACAATTAAAATTACAGTGGAGTCTCCTTCCTTGGAGGTCTTCAAACAGAGGCTAGATGGCAATGTGTTGGGGATGCTTTGACTGAGATTTCCTATATGGTAGGGGGTTGGACTGGATGGCCCATGCAGTCTCTTCCAACTCTTCTATGAAAATATTTACCCCAGGACATCTGAGGAGTGAAGGCTGATTCCTTTGGATGACCCATCACTGGAAATGTAAGATTGTATATTTAAAAGTCTATAGGCCATCAGATCAGAATTTGTCAACACAATATCATTAAATCATTAGTGGAAGTCAGTTTGATAACACTGATCCAAATAGAAAATTCAGTAAAACATAATACATTTTTGATTTGTTAAATTGTTAAATTTAAAAATAGCATTTACATGTATAATAAGCCCCATGACATATGAAAGTGAGGAGAAATTGAAATTCTAGGCAGTTAAATAATTAATTTTAAAATCAGTTGTTGAAAATGTCGACAAATTAGGAGTGATGAATTTTATATATATATATATATATATATATATATATATATATATATATTTCCACGCTCTGGAGTAGAGCAAAGCATGACCACAAGGCATTCTTTAAAAAGAAGGTGTTCCCTGTACATCAGATTGCCAGAGAGAGATTCCTCACCCTGCACCGACTCACACAAAGAGAGAGCTCTTATCTTTCACACTTTCGGCCATGCGCCCATCTCAGACACCACCCTGTGGCATGTTGCTGATTTAGGAAAGCATCACCCGCTACTAAAGAAATACAGTCATACTTTTATCAAATCCTGGACTCTAATCAGGCAACACTTTAAGGCAAAACTATCCTGATGGGTAATCAGAAAGCAACTTTCCATCAATACTTTCAGCACACCATAAAGCTCCCTCTATAAATGTGAACTAGCGTGATGTTTTCAAGGTCATCCCTTTCCCACTTTTTGCAAAACATGCTCAGGCTTTTGCAAACATAATCAACATCTACCAGCCAAAGACGGGGTTTCCTTTTTGTCTGTTCTTGGCCTTCCTTCCTGCTGGTGCTGTATCCTCTGCTTGTTTATGCGTTGTTTTCTGCAACACGCCGTTTTCTGCAAAGACTGACATGGTTTCTAAGTAGATGTCGGAAAGGGACATCACTCCAGCATCACTGTTATCAGTAAGTGAAATGTTCTTGCTATCTGCATCTGTGCTTGTTTGGCAGATCATTCAGGAAACTGCAAACTAGCACTGGTCACAAGGGCTAAGGCCCAGTTCAGATGCTAGGCACCTTAAATGAAAGACTGGCCAACAATAATCTCTTTAAGAAAGTCCCAAGTCTGAACCCTACCAGCTGTTGTCATCTAATATTTCATGAATATTCTTAGAAGTGATATTTTTCATATCCAAGCTATCCAGAAGGAAATGTTCCACTTCTGAGAAATGGAGAGCAATTAAATCTGAAAATGGGACTGGGAAGATGGATCTTTTAGACACATTAAAATCATTTTTGATATCACACTTGGTCAGGAGTCTAGAATCCTTTAGCTTTTCAAATGCTTTGGACTTCCACTCCCAGAATTCCCAGCTAGTATGGCCAATAGCAAAGGATTGTCTGTGATTTTTAAAAAAGATCTGGAAGGCAAAAGGTTTGCAGCTATACTGGAGGTCCATTCTATTATATACATTAAAATTAGTGGGACTGTGTTTTCTGGCCTGTTCTTCCACGTCATTTCACCCTTACTCTCAACCTTTGTTAGTCAAGAAGATCTAAATTGTATTCCTTGGTACTTTACAGCTTTACCTGTGGCCACAGATGGTCCGATGTCAATGGGCTTTGAATCCACTCCCAGTTTTGGATAACTTTTAATGGAGATTTTGAAAGTATTGAACCATTTTTCCAAACTGATTTAAGTCAGATTGCTCCTTTAAATGGGGAGGGAATTCACTACCCAACTGACCCAACCACCATTGTGTTTTCTAAGTATGAGAGCTTCACATGATCTGGAACCCTGCATGATCACCGTCAAAATCTTCCCCCTCTCTTTTATTTTTGGTTGACATTTAAACTAGCCTAGAAACGTTAACCAAACAATGTGGTGTATCACTTTATCTGAATGGGTCTATGTCTGCATCTGCACTGCTGAACTGATGCAGTTTGACACCACTTTAACTGCTATGGTTCCATGTGATGGATCCTGGGCTTTGTAGTTTGTTCTACCACCAGAACTCTCTGACGGAGAAGGCTAAATGTCTCACAAAACTACAAAACCCAGAATTCCATATCATAGAGCTATAGCAGTTAAAGCATTGTCAAATTACCTTATTTCTGCAGTTTAGGTGCAGCTGGTATGGAATATCATTCTCCATACAGAACTATTTAAAAGTGACCACAAGTAGCTGTCATAATGTATAAACAAGCCTTCCCCTATTTAGGGCCTTCTAAGAGTTTTATACTATTATTCCCATCATGTGCTAGCATAATTAATAATGAAGGATTGTGGTTTTTGTAGCCTAAACAATCTGAAGGGCATGAGGTCGGGGAAGGCTCCTCAAATGCTTCACTTTGAATAAAACACAGGCACATTTCAAATCTATTAGGGTGCAGGACTATCATTACGCAGGTGAACCAACCCAGTTCTTGCACTAGATTTTGGAGGCTATTTATTTCAATCATTTAGTTACTTATAATTTGACTATTTTTGGACCTGTCTTTCTCAAACACCAAAGCATTTTGGAAAATCACTGTTAGAAAGGTGCTGAGTGTTTTTTGGTTTTTTAAGTGTATGTCATTGAAAAGCAACATGTAATGATCAGATTTCCCAACAAAAGTAAAACCACTGAATGTATTGA
>NC_056525.1:147720019-147736289 GCF_019175285.1 Sceloporus undulatus
TTCCCCCACATTGTGTGGCTTTGATTTTTGCAGATTTGATTATTTGCCTATTTGTTGATATGCTCTCTCCCTAGGAATCTCTAGGTCCTCTTAGAGAAATCTTGCTGGAGTTGCACTGGAGGACCTAAGTTCCTGAAGAAAAAACACATTTCTAGATTTGTGTAGATCTTGCAACATAATTCTATGGTCAAATTCTGGCAGCTGTTGATCCACAGCATTCTGCTGGAGGACCTAAGAATTCCTAGAGAGGTGATATCTTAGGTTATTAAAGTACTGTTTATTATTTTTGGTTTTTTTTCACTTTCCACGCGGGGTCCTGTGCCTAACACCAGCGGAGTGTGTGTGGAGGAGAAGGAGTTATGGGAGGAGGATTGGCCCACTCCTGTTTCTAGCTACCCAAGCAGTGTCTGTTTGCAGAAGCACACTAGTGGATCTGGCTTAGGTTGCTTTCCCCAAAGAGATAATTTATTATCCATTTTTCTACAGCCAAGAAAGTAAGCTTGGTAGGTTTTTCACTATGGCTAAGAGGTAAATCATTATCTAGTGGAAATAGAGACTGGGAAAGACCTTTGGAAGGACAGTTAGTAGATCATTTGTTAAAGTCTAACGCGCATGCTGGGACACTGACATTTGTCTGGGTTATACTGTTCTGTTCTCTGCTGTGCTTTGCCAACAGGTAGTACAAGTAAATAATACACTTTGTAAAAGTAGGCTCTGTCTCAGGAAACTGTTAAGTTTGTTTAATCTCTATCCAATTAAAATTTAGGTTCAGATTGTTTCATTCTGCTTATCTGGCCAATTAATTGCTTTTTTTAAAAATGGTATTGTATTCTGGGTGAAAAGTGAATAAAACACAATATTAAACATTTAAAAGCAATGATTTGGTTGGACAAGCTAGTGAATGCATTCTCAGTGTTTTTATTTTTCACTTCTAATATGATGCAATTTCTTACTACTCTTAGATTTGCAGGGTTCAGCCTTCACCCACCGTTGCCTGCCATCTGTGTCCCAGATAAAAATATTTTCTCCCTGTACATTGTCTATTTCTGCTGTTTTCTGTTTCTCAAAACAACACATAAATAAACATTTTTTTTAAAAAAACAAGTTCATAAATATAATTTTTGGATAGGAGTTCCTCAACACATTGGATTTAATGGCAAAAAACAAAGCAAAACAAAATTAATCAGATGGCATCTCAGCTGGTATGCCAAGAGTAAGCATTTTTCTTCAGATGGTCACTCTGGAGATGCTTTTGGTGCAAACTGCCCTGCCACACACCAAGGTATTGCAGAAATTCCAGCAATTTTGCCCCCCCAAAGTGTTTTAATGGGAAACCAGTTTGTTAAGGGTTGATGGCAGTCCAGTTCTGCAGGAGACTTATGACTGAGAGGAGTCATTCCTGAGATGGGTGTCTGTGGACAATTTTTCAAGGGGAAGGGGGTCCACACTGCACAAAGGCATTTCACCCACATACTTGTGTATTTGCTTTTTGTATATGTTTCACACCAACTTTGGAGGGAAAACAGACCACCCCAAAAGGGCAGATGTGGGGCCACACCAATCTGCTTGCCACAGTACGGCAACCACACACGACAGCCCCAATCCACCCCCGACTAGGCCCAAATAGGGTGGAAAAGATTAGCTCTCATTTGGTTCCAGTAAAAAGGCTGCCTTAGGCACTCCTGTACAGCCTCAAGCTGGCTTCTGTGTGCTCTGGTGGCATGTGGCATCTAACTTCATGTCCCCAGAGTGACTTGAAGCGGGCTCCGTGTTATTGCCCAGCCATGACTTCTGGGCATCTTGGGGTCATGTGATGTCTAAATGCCCTGCTCCCAAGCTGCCTAGAAGTTGGCTTTTCAGGCCTGTCTGTTCCGGCCCTTAGTTACCTCCTGTGGCTTTTACTGGGAGGAGCATCCCGGGATTTGACAGCATGATTAAGAAATGTGTGCTTTCGACTTTAGAAGAAGAATCATGAATTCTAATAAAACCTAAGCATGGGGATCCATAGGGCTAAACCAATGCCTTTATGGGGGTCGAGGTCCTGGCTCAAGAGAACTTGTGTAAGTGGGTTTAGCTGTGAATGTAGTAGCCGTTACAGAGTTCAATGCATGGAGATCTAACTTACTTCTGGGTAGTCATGGACATTGGGAGAAGGGACTTGTGTTGCATTCCAGCTCCAATCCCCGTTTTTAGACCTATGCATTCCTAAGCAGGGTTTTATTTTCTGGGTGAGTTTCTCATTCAAATGAAGACTATCAATAAATCCAACTTTAATTTATACTCCAACATTTCCCAGTACTGGAGTTCAGGTTGTCTAGACAGAGAGACATGCAGAGATAATAACAAGTGGGGAAATTTGTGTAAGAAAGGTTGTTTAAAAATATTCAAAGTGTGGTTCATAAAGGTGTCTCTTGAGTATTGAGAAACCCCCCGTGTGAAAAATCCTGGACAAATGAGATCTCTGCTGTTCAGATGATTCAAGACAAATTTGCACTATCAAAAGAAACAGCATTTTATGAGCAGAAAACAAGAACTTGCTGTGCAGAAAACATAGTATTTTTGCTCAGAACTATTATTTTTATGAAGAAAAATCTGTTATCTGAAACACATGCCAACTGTACATTTTGTCCTGAACTTGAATACTAGTCATCAAAACTACATAGTTTTTGGAAACTCTCTTGCAGCAGAGAATTTCTAAAATTACTCATTGGTTCTCTTCAAGAGGAAACTTAGCCAAGAATTCCATCCCCGAACACAAACAGCTGCACAAACTCAATTACAAAGAAAGCATGGGCTATTTTATGGAACAATCACCTTTATAACAGTAATCTTTCATTTATCAGATAAGAAAAATTGACCCCATTTTCTAAAAGAAGGATGGGCAACTTCCCCGTGTTTGCTAGTCTGTGATGTCCATCCTTCTAGACCTATGAGGGCTGCACTATCACCCTTCTTCCACCCCCCCTTTTACAGTTTTTGAAGATGAATTAAAAAGAAGCCATTGGGAACTATAGGGGGCATTGGGGCGTGGGTGGTCACCCCCCAAAGCATATAGGGTGCACTGTAATCTACTAAAAAGAATTACTTCATATTGGAAACCCAGCGGACACTTTAGGACAGGGCTGGGAAACCTTTGACTATTGAACAGTTTTGGTCTATCTTTGGTTTTAATGTTTTTTTTTTTAAAATAAATCTTTATTATGCTCATAATGCCAAAGGCCATTCGCATGATAAAATAAATAAAATACAAACAACCAATAACAGCAATTCAGAATTTAAAATACTATCCATCAATCGCATCCAGTTTTAATACTATTCATTATACTTCCAATCAATTAAATAAAACAACTTTAAAAGAACAAAAAAACCACTTCAAGGTTTGGGTAAGCATCATCACCTCTAAGAATCATTAAAACCATTTTAAAAAAAAACAGAAACAGCTTCAAAGTTTAGATCATAAAGTCATCCCCCGACAATCAACAGCCATGTCTGCTTACCCTTGCCCGAATTTGTTGCTGCTGAGGCAAACAATGAAACCTTATAATTTACCTTAGAAATCAATATCAGACAAGAGATAAAAAATCTTTTCAGACAATGGTCATTAGACTGTAAATTGGACAGAATAGATACCCATAAATTTTGCTTCTTGGACCAGTATATAGTGAGCAAGAAAAAAAATAATGAGGCAAATCCTCGATTTCTGGGGCCCTCCACAAACACTAACACGGGAATCCTTAGGTGTATGTGAATTCTACCGTCAATCATGGCTGAGGGCATTGTTTGGAAGCGAAAGAGCTGTAAAAGCCTGTCTAAGCTTTTAGAAATGTAAGCTTCCCTAGATACACAAGCCATCTGATGGTCCAATTTATCTATCTAACCAATTGGAAAATTTCGAATTATTAATAGCCACCTCATCCAGATGTACATCATGGTTAAAAATATATTCACGGAGCTTCTCTCTTTTGAATTCAAACTAGAAGAATTTTCAGTTAGAGCAGGATATAATTCAAAGCGCCTCTGGTTCTTGACGCTCTCCTGACTTACAGGTTGATAAATATTGAAAACATCAACTTAGGAAAAACCTTAAGCGCTAGAATCTTTAACAGATCTCCAATAATTAAGTAAAGTAAAGTGAATGCGAGCTTCTAATGGAAGGAGGCCCCCTCAGCCCGGACCAAGGCTGCAGGCGTGCCAGGTGGAAGTAGGACGCCAATTTCCTGAGAAACATATTCTGGATGGCCTCCAGTTTGACCATTTGGGAATCATCCCAACCCCCACGGCCAGCACCATAAAGAATCTGGGTTATAACCTTACTCTGGTATATTTTGACAGTTAGTGCAACTAGATGACCCCCGCCTGATTATACGAATCTAAGGATTGCTCCAATTGATCTCACAGCTACTGCTCTACTAGCTTCTATGTGGGGCTTCCAAAGAGGGTTTTCTGTGACATGAATGCCGAGATACTTAAATTCTCTGCATTGTTCAATCTGATGACCATTAATAGAACAATGAAATCAGAGTGTCCTTTCCCAAAACCATACCTTAGTTTTATTATAGTGATAACAAGCTTTCCTTGGAACAAACTGCCTCTAGCTTGGAAAGTTAACCTTTCTCAGACCTATACGTGTAAGTGAAATTAGAAACCCCTGTCTCAGGCATTATAACTGAATAGAGATTTTTTGATCCAAGTGTAGGTGGAGGAAATTCTGGGCCAGAAAGTGCTGGTTGATGGTCATTCAAATATAGATTACAAAGTTGTTGGTGCCAAGAGGCATCCTTGTTTAACTCCTTTATTTGTAGGAATAGGATCAGTTAGTGAGGCAGAAGGTACCAACTCTTATCCTTGCCTGTTGTATTGGTTAAAGTCCTTAATCAAAAACACTAGCGGTTGTCTATATTAGTGTGGCCAGTTATGCCATAAACAAGTTTCTGTCAATTGAATCACAAGCTGCTGCTAGATCAATACAGGCAGCAAACAGATGTTTTGTAGGGCCTTCAATTCCTTCTGGGCCTAAATATAAAGAGGTCAAAACATGGTCGATAGTACTCGGCCCTTCCCTGAATCCAGCTTGTTCAGGATGAATAATCTGGTTATTAAATTCCAATCCTCCAGTCTATTTAATAGACTATTACAATATAGCTTAGAATCCACGTCCAGAAGGCTTATGGGCCGATAATTATTAGGATCTTGCTTTCTCCCTTCTTATATATGGGGACAACTACGCTCTGTTTCCAGCCTATGCGAGTTATCCCAGTATTATTTGATTTGGGTAAACACCTTAGCTAATATATTAATGTTTGAATTATATGTTTTATTCTTGCATTTTATTGTTTACTGTTGGTTGTAATCCCGCCTCGATCCACCTGGGGGAGCGAGGTGGGAAAATACAAATTCTTGTTGTGTTGTTGTTGTTATTTGTTATTCTATTATTATCATTCCATCAGACTCCCACTCAGAATGACTAATGGAGGAATTACCATTAATTAATGGGTGATGCTGCCAGCAAAGTAATTTCTTTTTCATATTCATATTTCTTTCTTCTATTTCAGTCCCCATATACCAACAGGGACAAGTTGCTTTTTGACGATTGGTGAACCTCTTGACTCGATTCGGTGTAGATTTAAACTGCACCAGCCTAAAATAACTAAAATAATTCTACCACAAATTTCATTAGGAAAAAACTACCTTACACCAGGAGGCGGAAAGTTCAGCCCATTTTGTAGTCCCAAAGTCCCCAGACCACCCATTCGAGTTAATATTTCCCATTGGCATTTTTTGCCTCAAATGACCCCAAGTGGTCAAAATTACCATACAACAGAGTGGTCTTTCCTGCCATCCACTGACTCACATCCACCCCACCCCAAAATGTTAAAAAAGCCATTCAAACCTATTGTTGCTGGAGGAGGGGGTAGGCTTCTTCTCTTCTAGTTGTCCCACATTTTAGACATATTTGAATTTTATATTGTGCAGTAAGACATATATTACCCAAAAAGTATTCTCGGCATTTGCAAACTCACTCTGTTGTTCAACCGTTTTTTTATACTTTAACATTTACCTAGTAATATCACATTGATTAACATTTTGGACATTCATTTCCTCTGGATTTTCTTCAGATTGTATAAATTTTTCCCCTTTACTAAAGATTTCTGGGGAAAGGAACATTTATCAAAACATGACTTTTGATCCTCATGGAAGTGAAGTCTTGCATATATGCCAACTTAGAAAAGATTGAACCAAAGACAAGAGAAATTAACTATAGAGGTCAGAGAAAAAAAGTTTTTATTTAGAATTATTGTAAAGATGATGACCCGATAATTAACGAAGTCTATAGAGCTAGAAACAAAGATGCTTGTAAAGAATATATGATAAAATGGCTCCAAATTATGGGCAATGTCTAGTATGTATCGGGAAAATATGTGGTCTTAAAGATAGAAAATTCATCTGCAGCAATTTAAAAAAAAAACCTGTATATAAGAAACAGTTTTGGTGATGTCACGAGTGAAAAGTTACTGGTCTATGATTTATATGTTAATTTTAAAAAAGTAGATTTCATAATGCTACCAGACAATGCTTTTGTTTGATAGTATGGAAAAGCTGGCAGTAAATATGGATTACTTCTTCAGTTTATGGACAACAGCAGTTATGACAACAAAAAAATTTGTTCAAAGTTGGAAAGACTGGAGCACCAATGACGAAAGAACAAATTGTTAAAGTTGCTCAGCCCAAATGGCCAAATTAACATAGGTTTCAAAGGATAGCCATTTACGTTTTTTGAAACATTTAAACTTTTATGGATTTTTGGCAGCAATAAAAAAACAATGCTGTAGCATATGGTTTTTTTTGTAATTTTAGTACAATTATTTAGTTGGCTCTGTAATGGTAGAATAATTACCCCCCTTTTTCATTGCAGACAGGATGGCGGGTTAAAGCCCCATTGTGAATTAATTTTTTGCCTTTTTTATTTTTTCTTTTTTCCCTGCTTTTTTTTCAGAATGGATATTATTTTGATTGTTAATTAGATTGTTCATTTAAAAATTAATTACAAACATCATCTTGCATGTTGAAATGGTTTATCAATTGTATGTTTAGAAATTGGAAGGACTCTAGCAAGGTCAGGACGATGAGTTTCCGCCCTCACCACACGTTTATTTTACCCTCATATTGCAATCATATTCTTCAATATTTCCACATTCTAGAGATTCCAGCAAAATGTGGTCCTCCACCAGCTATTGATAATGCAATGCTTATCGCCCGTCGAGCACAAAGAATACTTATCAGGTGCAACTGTGATATACCAGTGCTATAGACTGTATGAAATGGAAGGCACTCCATTGCACGGTGTTCAATGGTCACTGGAGAGGCGTGCCCAGTGTGTTCGTATTGTATAACTATTAAACCTGACTATCCTGTATTAATGAAGAAGGACCGAAAAAAGTGAGATAGACATGACCATTTTCTTTAATATCCCCTCAGTGAGGCCAGACCACCTTATGTCAAAGGCTAAGGGTAGGTTTTACTCTACTGCAGTGCAGGTCCTTGCTTTGCTTTAAAGAGCAGCCATTGTCAGTTTTATTTGAAAGCATATACATGGATCTAGCTGGAGGCATCATTGGGCAAGTACTGTTGGTCCCTGTGTGCTGCACTACAGCCACCTGTGAATTGACTTGAATCAAACTGTGCAGCTTTATCTTATGTCCTGGTTTGGTCTCATTCAGGTGTAAAAATATTGGAAGTGGAGTTTTGTATTTATTCATAGGAACAGAAACAGGATTTTGCTTTAAACAACAACTGAGGCAATTTTTAAGCTGTGCATTGATTTTAGTCCCCAACAGATATCTTTGGGTGGGATGTCCTTTTGGAAGGGGGGGGGGCGGATTTCTAGGGCCTGATGTCTCCTCCTTTTGATGACCAAACCTCTCCTCACCTCTCTTCACCTATCACCAAATTGAGTAGAAGCAGCTTCATGATTGATACAAAGGAAGGCAATGTGCACTGTGCAAACTTAGTTCTGTATTAAATTAGAGACAAGTACTTGGGATCCCTTAGGCCCAACGACAGATGGGCCAAAAGTGCCATCTTGTTGCCAAAACTAGGGTTTCTGGACGTGTGTGTGGCAAACCGCAATGCTCCAGAATCCTAGTATGTGCGGGTGGACAGCCTAATGGTGGCCTCCCATACACACGGGGGCTGCTGTCTTTACGCAAGCAATGCACAGCATATGCATGTCACTGCGCATCACTTATGTCACGAGCTGCGCACTCATGATGTCCGAGCAGCAGCCCAAAAAGAACCAGTTTTTCCACGTTCTTTTGGGGGCGGGAGGAGGCACACTGGCAGTTTGGCTGCTATGATATCCCTCCAGAGAGAAACAGGGCCCACCGACAGGCCGCCCTTTCCTGGAGTATGTACCAGGCCTGAGACAACTACTGGGACTTCCCCTGGTCATTGCCTGTCACAGTCCCCCTTGTTTTCCCTACTCTTGATGCCAAGGCGCCAGACATTAGGCTTGAACATCTGAAAAAAGGAGGAGCCTAAGCAGACAGATCTGTATGGGTAGGATTGCCCACCTGGCATCCCATTCCTATGATAGAATCTTAGGGAAAAGGCCGGAACAAACTGTGAGTTTACTTCCACAGTTAACTCACCATTGCAATATGTACATCTCTCTTAGCTGAATGTAAACGTAGTCAGAGTGACTAGTAAAACACCCCAAGTTTTGGTTGTCCAGCTGAATCAACTTGCTAGAACTGATTCTCAGCCAGGTAAAGTGAGTTGTGTATAGAAGCCAAAGTTTTTGCTACCCAGGCCATAATAGTTTAGCAATAATTACACAGAGTCAGGGTCACATATAAATTATTTCTGTTTTTCCTTCAGAGACCTGTAGAGCAGATGGAAGTGAGATGGGCTATAACACAACATACAACTGAGGTCAATAACTAAATCAACATCCATGAGAGCATCTGATTATTGGATGGATTTGAGTGTAAGGCAGGATTTCATATGGATCCATCATCACCACCTTTTAGAAAACAATGTGTAAAGGGAAGATGGGGTGTATCCAGATGTATAGAGAAGTAAGTATTATTGGTTCAATTACTGAAAATTACACTCATATGTATACTAAATCCTCATCATAATAAAACAATAGTGGAGCATTTGAGCCGGCTGGTATGTGGTTTGAACATTGACTACAACTCGGTGATCAGGGCTCAATACCTGCTCAGCCATGGAAACCCACTGGATGTCCTTGGGCAAGTCACACTCTTTCTGCCTTAGAGGAGGCAAAATCAAACCCATTCTGAACAAATCTTCCCAAGAAAATCTCATTGACACTGTACACCTTAGTGTCTCTATAAGTAGAAAACAACTGGAAGGCACCACACAACAAAGGAATACCAATATTGTATTAGTTGACCTCGTATAAGTCGAGGGCAGGTTTTGGGACCAAAATCATGGATCAAACTCGGGGCATGTAACAAGGATCTAAAGGGGAAACATTACTTCTCTTTCTCTTCTACTTCTCTGAATCTCTTCCAAGGAGTACAGTCTTGGAATGGAAACGAGGGAGACAAACTTCCAACTTTTCTCCCTTTCTCTCTCTCCTCCTCTCTTCCCCACCATCTTTTCCAAGGTCAGTAGTCTAGGGCACGGCAGCAGCAGCATTACTTGTTTGACCCATACTATAGTTGACCCAAGATTTGGATTTTTTTGCTTAATATTTTTGACTTATAGACGAGTATATACGGTATTTCTCATGCTCACTCAGGTAGTTGAGAACCCTCTTTATGATACTTTTTAATTAGAAACTCCCTGCGTGTTTGCAAAATCTAGACAATTATAGCAATTTTCATTATTGTTTATTAAGACTGTATGGCACCAGGATTCCCTCTAAAGTTCATTGTAGTCCATTTAGCACAACCTTCAATCCTTTAGACGTCATTCTATCTGTTCCTTCATTATATTTTTAAAAGTCTGATCTGATTGATCACTAAGGTTTGATGAATGGGCAGAAATTGGGCTTCTTTATTTTAGTGCTACATCATTGGCATAAAGAGATTTTCAGTTACTTTATTTAAAAATTGCTTTATGTATGATTTTTATTGCTAGAGTCAAAAGGAAGGTTTTAAAAAAACACTTTGCCATACTCTTTAAATAAAATTAATCACAGACAATGATTCATGTAACTCACTTTTATTTATGGTAAACTATAAAATAGTCTACTTTACAAAGCATCACTATAATTTGAAGTATTTTAAGATTATTCTTAGTTGTCCAAGGGGCGAAATAAATGGGTTGAAGGGGTGGCTTGAAGCTGCCCCTTCCAAAGATGGATTGAGGCCATGGCAAATATATACTGCAGCCCCAATCCATCTTTTTTTTCCCTGCCTAAAAATAATGCAGCGAATTTCCACTCTTTTTTCATCCAGCAAAAATCCGGCTTTTCATGCCCCGCAGCGACTTGAAGCCAGCTGCAAGGCACTCTGGCAGCATATAAATGCTACTCCACCAGAGTGTCTTGAAGCCATCAATGTTTAAACAGTTGGGCAGCTTCAAAATGTCTTGGGGGGCATGTAGCATATAAACACCATGCTCCCAAACCTCTGAGAAGCTGGCTTTTAGAGCTGGTCTCTTCTGGTTCTAAGACTATTAAGAAGTGATTTTTCTCCTGTCCAATGCCTTTTCTACTTATGCCTTTTTCATGTAGAGTTACTGTATATATTAAGTTACATATATTGCAGAGCATTATTTAATAGTTTTGCTTCTTTGACAAATTGTTCATTATGTAACATTTTGGATATAATCTTTTAAAATCTCTTGCTTAAAATTGCTTGAAAGGTCTAGCAAAGTGAGTGCAGACACAGCTTTGCCTTTCAAGCCTCATTCCAAGAAGGATTTTCCCGCAATGAAAACATCGATTACAGAAGAGTAGTTTTCCTTAGGACAAGATGCATGAAGGAAAACCCTACATTTCTCCTGCCTGCTGATTACAATCCCATTAGTTAGTAGTTCTTCCCCAGCCAGTTAAGAAAAGTTGGATACAGAAACAAATTTAATAAATGAAATTGTGTGGGACATGAAAATTCCTGCACATGAAACACAATTTTCTGCATGGAAAATAATATTTCAACACTGAAATATTAATTCCTGTGTGAAAAGAAAAGGTTTTGTTATGTGCAGAAAATGCTATAATTGGGGATTTATTTTACGTACAATTTGCACATGGTTGATTTGAATAGAAAGCAACATTTGCTGCACATACAAAAGCATTTTCTGCACAATTAGTACTTCTGCATTGAAATATTACTCTTCATTCAGAAAATCTTGTTTCAGATGCAGGAAATGCAGTTTTCTGCATAAAACCATGAAGGATAAATTTTGGGCAGAATAAGTACCAAATTGTGAGCAGCCTTCAAAAACTGCATCATTTTCAAAAACTTTCTCACAACAGGAAGGAAACTGCTGAATTAATCTTTTGCTGCCTTCAAAAAAATATTTAATGAAGGACTGTATCCCTAGATCAAATAACAAGTAAAAGCCTCCACCCTCATTACTATTTTTCTTTAACAGATGACTTGTCTTGCAACTTGGTGATCATTCTTTTAGATGGTGTGGTTATTTTTAATGTAAGATCAGTGCTTGGGTTTTATGAGAAAGCATTGTATTATTCTGTGTGTATACACAGGTGTGACAAGTACAGAATGAACATTATTATCCATGATTTCTTGCTAAATTGTACAATAAATTTTCTGTCATTCCCCCCCCCCCCCCTTTTATTCTTCCAGCATCTGGAATCTGGATGAAATTCAATAGATAGAAATGTATTTTAACGTATAGTTTTCATCAGACAAAGAGGTCAAAGCACTTTGAATTTACTTACTGGCAACCTGAAGGCAAGAATCCGGATTGTTTTCAGATCAAATGTGAAATTCAGTCTCTGTATACTTCTACTTTTTTGCATCTTTGCATTTGAGTATTTCTTTCTAATCCTCCCAAACCCTGCTTTGGCACAAGATGCAACAACTCTGTCCCAATATTGCGTGTACTGACCCTCTATCTTCACAATTCCAGGCCTATAATTGTGATTCTTTGAAGATGAATAATAAAAGAAACCATGGTCCGTTCTTCAATGTCCAGCAATTTTTATTACAAGTAGTTGCAACTGTCATCTATCCTCCTGTTTTCTGTTCTTGTTACATTTTTCTGTGATGAAATGTCATATTATTAATATGGAAACATGAAAAACAAAAGTATGAATATTGGCTTATGTTGCTGCATATCTTAATCTTGCTGGGTTGCTCATGCATGTGAAATCAAAGCAATGACATATACATGATTCAAAGTTTAAATAAAAATATGCATTCTGGTTCTGGTACTCTCCAACTACACAAATCTAGTTTGAACTTTGGTAGCTTTAATATGCTAAAATGGGCCACTGAGATTTCTAAGCATCCACATTTTTGACCAATTCCTGAAAAACTTTACAATTCCTTTCAAACTATGCAATAATAGCACTATGGGGCTCAACAAACTGCCCCCTTGAAGCAGCCTACAGCTGCCCCTTTCCTTGCCTGATTGGGGCCATGCCTACTACACACCACTTCCCTGATCTGGCCTTTCCATAGTGCAAGAAGAAGTGCAGCGTGTGTAAAGATGCAGCATGATGCTGCCTGGTATGGACACAGAGTTGGAGTGGCTGGCATGTGGTCGCCATGCCCCCACTCTTTATGCTGATCTGTAGAGGGCCTATGATTCCAGCTTCACTGCTTTGGTTCCATCCTGTGGAATCTTGGGATTTTTCATTTAAGGAGGGATTTTTAGAATTCTCAGCCAGAGAGATCTAGTGCTTCACCAAGCTACAAATTTCAGGAATCCACATTATATAGCAGATGGCATTTGAAGTGCAATCCTCATGATATAATTGCATAGTATCAAAGGGCTTTAAGTGAAGGAATTAGATAACCAGAGGCAATTATTCTAGGGGGGCCATTCACACTGGTGGCATTGCACTGGAAGGAACTGGGCAGATTCGGGGGGGGCCCTCCCGAATCTCTCCATTAGCAAGTGCCCACTACGATCTGAGGGGCATTTAAACCCGAATGCCAATCGTGTTTAACTTGAAGGCGCCTGCTGTCAATCAAGCTATTGTCATAGGTGACGTTTGCAGCACTCATTGGGGCATGTTTCCCCCTCCTTTTCTTTAAAGAGCCAGGCACAAAATGCACCAAAATGTGCACATTTTGTCAAATAAACCTCTTTTGTGTGTATGTGGTGGGCATATGGATCAGTGCAGGTTATGATCTGCCTTGGCCCCATTTTTCAACCCCAAAATGCAAGCTAATGCATCCTGTATCCCCCACTCCTTGCCAACCCAGAATGCCTCTTTCACATGTAATAATAATAATAATAATAATAATAATAAATTCCTCACCTCGGAAATGCCAGAAAAGGATGCGATTGTCATGCATTCTTTTTTGCTTTTAAAAAGCTACCCCTGAATTCCTTAGAGACAGAAGCAAAAGCATGTATAATTTTGCCAATTAACCAAAGTGACAAGAGCAACAAATGTAACATTCGCTTTGTTGCATTCATTCGCAATTCTAGCCCTTTGCAACATTTCCGCTTTGCTGGAAGCCAGCAAATGAAAGGGAAAGTTAACAAGCTGCTAGCCACGTTCTATCTATCTATATATCTGCCTCAAAAAACAAACAAACAAACAAACAAACAAACAAAAAACAACAACAACAACAACCATGCGCATAGTTTGTCAAAAATAATTTTAAAAAATAAAAAAGGGGGGAAGGTGCCTGGTGCGAGCTCCGTTCGTGCCCTGCCTGTGACCTGAACTGAACTGACCCCTTTCCTCCTGCTACATTCTCTTCAGAGGAGCTTTGTCATTGCCTTCCACTGAGGCTGAGAGAGAGAGTGACCTATCAGTCACTCAAAAAATCATGTGCATAAATTATCAAAAATAAAAGAGGCTCCTTCTGCTGCAGCTTGATTTCCCTACATCCTCCGGCTTAGCCCCGCAGCCCAATTTCCCTTGGCAATCCTCCTCCTCCTCCTTCCTTCCGACCCTCCCTTCCCTCTGAGGTGCCCTGAATTGACCCTTCTCCCCCGGCTCCTTCATCCTCCTCCTCCTGCTTGGTTAGAGAAAGCCCTCCATGGCTCCCTTCTTCCCACGGTTTCCTTCATCCTTCTCCTCCTCCTCCTCCTCCATCATCAATTTTCCATCCCCCCGCCAGCCTTTGCAGCCCATTCACCTTTTTTTGCCTCCTGTCACCCTTTGCATCCAGATCCCCCTTTTTCCTTTGGCTCTTTCCTCCTCCCCTCCCCTCGGATGAGGGGAGGGAATGCTCTGACCTCTGCCCGCCCTCTGACCTTAATCCCCCCCTGAATTTGCCCCAATAATGACCAGACTGATTTTAGCCTGATTCTGGGTACCCCGGGGTAAGGGGCATTTCCTTGTGCAACCCTTGACATGGATTGTGACAGAATCGGGCCCAATATGAACTTCACGTGGACGAATCAATTTCAAAACTGGGTTAAAAGGTAATGTGAATGGCCCCTAGGATAGAAGTGGACTCTTTCCAAGATATTATTATCAAAACAAACCTTGAGGGGATGCACACCAAGTTAGGGACTGCATGAAATTGGGAGAGCTTACATTTGCTGAAATATCAGGATTATTTATATCAGTATTGGTCTCTGAGAACCGAGGAGACAAGAGGCTGTATGCTGAATCAGTTCATCCTTCAGAGAGTCATCATCAAATAAATGAAGAAAGTGTAGCTTCAATCATGAAAGTCATCATTGGATGTTTATTTATAAATGTAACAATTTTACAAGAAAGTAAGAAAAATTTAACACAATACAGATATGTTGTTTACACAGCATTGACAAAAGTCAAACCTATTAACCAGACCTTTGAGAACTGAATTGTCTGCTCAAAATTTCAGAACTCTATGGATGGATTTGCATTTAGTTTCAGATTTTAAACTCCAGGGATTTTTTTTTTAAAGAAATGTTGCATTGTCCAAAAACTCAGGTTTTGACCCTCTTCTCAAACCCATTTTAACATATTTGCATTAAAGCTTATAAGGAAAGCAGTGTGAGAAATGGCATTTCAATGCCAACAACTATAACTTTGCAAAAAAAATATTCTATTTTTAAAATTTGTTGCTAAACAAAAAATCTCGAGGAGGAAATAACTGTCAATGTATGAGGTTTATTGTAACTTTTCAACTTAACCAACTTTAGAATTTGACTGAGGCTCCAAAGTATCTGTAGGCAATGAGGCCTAGCTGAAATATTTTTGAAAGGTATTGATCATCAGCATGACCATCTTCCAACACACACATATTATAGAATTATGGAAAAATCTTATTAGTTTTAAAAACAATAGTGTTTCTTGCAGGTGATCTTAGACATATGAGTCCATGAGATAGATCATTGAGCCCCCAGTATTGTATACTGGAGAGAGACAGGAAAGATGAAGAAAATCCTGTAGAATATGTGCAACCAACAACAAGAAACAAGGAGAGTTCTGGAAAACCACAGTACATGCATAGACAAAACTTGCAAGACCATGGACAGATCAGTGGATATAAGCAAATGGAATACATAGGATCCTAGAGATGGAAGGGAATCCCAAGGGCCACCAAATCCACCCTCTTCTTCTGCCATGGAGGAATACATAGGGTTCTAAAGAAGGAAGGGAATCCCAAGGCCATCCAGTCCAGCTCCTTCTTCAGCCATGAAGGAACACATAGGGTCCTAGAGATGGAAGGGAATCCCAAGGCCATCCAGTACAGCCCCTTTTTCTGCCAAAAAGGAATACATAGGACCCTAGAGATGGAAGGGAATCCCAAGGCCATCCGACTAGAGATGGAAGGGAATCCCAAGGCCATCCAGTCCAACCCCTTTTTGTGACATGAAGGAACACATAGGGTCCTAAAGATGGAAGGGAACCCCAAGGGCCATCCAGTACAGCCCCTTTTTCTGCCAAAAAGGAATACATAGGACCCTAGAGATGGAAGGGAATCCCAAGGCCATCCAGTCCAGCCCCTTTTTGTGACATGAAGGAATACATAGGGTCCTAAAGATGGAAGGGAACCCCAAGGGCCATCCAGTACAGCCCCTTCTTCTGCCAAAAAGGAATACATAGGACCCTAGAGATGGAAGGGAATCCCAAGGCCATCCAGTACAGCCCCTTCTTCTGCCATGAAGGAATACATAGGGTCCTAAAGATGGAAGGGAACCCCAAGGG
>NC_056525.1:147736299-147739103 GCF_019175285.1 Sceloporus undulatus
CCATCCAGTCCAGCCCCTTCTTCTGCCAAAAAGGAATACATAGGATCCTAGAGATGGAAGGGATCCCCAGGACATTCAGTCCAGCCCCTTCTTACACCATGAAGAAATCCTAGAGATGGAAAGGAACACCAAGGGCCATCAAGTCCATCCTCTTCTTCTGCCATGTAGGAATACATATGGTTCTGTAGGTGGAAGGGAATCCCAAGGGCCATCCAGTCCATTCCCTTCTTCTGCCATGCAGGAATACATAGGATCCTAGAGATGGAAGGGAATCCCAAGGGTCACCAAGTCCATCCCCTTCTTCTGCTCTGAAGAAACACAAAGGATCACGTAAAAGGAAGGGAATCCCAAGGGCCACCAAGTCCATCCCATTCTTCTGCTATGCAGGAATACCTAGGGTCCTGTAGATGGAAGGGAATCCCCAGGGCTATCCAGTCCATTCCCTTCTACTGCCATCCAGGAATTCATAGGGTTCTAGAAATGGAAGGAAATCCCAAGGGCCACCAAGTCCATCCTCTTCCTCTGCCATGGAGGAATACATAGGATCCTAGAGATGGAAAGGAACCCCAAGGCCATCCAGTCCTGCCTCTTCTTCTGACATGAAGTAACACATAGGGTCATAGACATGGAAGGAATCTGAAGGCCATCCAGTCCACCCCCTTCTTCTGCCATGCACTGGAATACATACGGTCCTAGAGATGGAAGGGATCCCCAAGGGTCATCCATTCTTCTGCCATGCAGGAATACATAACAATCCTAGAGATGGAAGGGAATCCTCAGGGCCACCAAGTCCTTCCCCTTCTTCTGCCCTGAAGGAACACATATGATCCTAGAGATGGAAGGGAATCACAAGGGCCATCCAGACCATCCCCTTCTTCTGTCATGCAGGAATACATAGGGTCCTACAGATGGAAGGGAATCCCAAGGGCCAACAAGTCCATCCCCTTCTTCTGCCTTACAGGAATACATAGGGTCCTAGAGATGGAAGGGAACCCCAAGGTCCATCCAGTCCAGCCCCTTCTTCTGCCATGAAGGAATACATACCTTCCAGAGAACCAGGTGCAAATGTAAAAGTCCAGCTCATGTGTCGGTGGATGCAAGCTCCAGGAAAAGAAATTCCCTCAACACCTTTAGGAGGAACTTCTTGTGAGCAAAGGCTGTATGACACTGGAAGAGATTGCCTTGGAGATTGGTGGAGTCTCCTTCTTTGGAGGCTGTCTTTAAGCGGAGGCTGGATGGCCATCTCTCCAAATAGGGCTGCCTTGATGGAGAGTTCCTGCATGGCAGAAGCAGGGGCTTGGACTGGGTCAGGGCCCTTCTTGGGGTCTCTTCCAACTCTACGATTCCGTGAAATCCGGACAGCGTATTATTTATTATAAGACTTTAAATCAGTAACTGAAAATAACTAGAAACAAGCTTGTCGCTTGAGGGCTTTAAAAACCTTGGGTTTTATTGGACCACTGCAGTTTCCCCCCAGAATCCCCTGCAGCAGCTATGCCATGGTTGTGGAGGAGGAGGAGGAGGAGGGGATTCTGGGAAAAACTGCAGTGGCCCAAGGTTAGTTTTCCCTCTGCTCTCTAAGCCAGGAAAACCCATAGACGCTGGGGCTCTCTTTACTTCTATAGGCTTTATGTGTAGGTTTGTGTGTGCATTTATGTATAATAAAGATAGAATAGAGTGTATCAAGTACAAAGGCAGAGCTTGTGGGTGTGTTTATGTGTCTGTTTGTGTATATATATATATATATATATTCACACACATACATATATGCATATAGACTAAGCATAGAATAAAGTGTATAAAGCACAAGGCAGAGTTTGCGTGTGTGTGTATATACACACACATATACAGTATAGCCATTGCAGGCGCCCTTCCATCAGAGGCTCCAGTCCTCTCTATGGTTGGCCGCCATTTTAGGGCCTGGCGGAAGTAGGGCCTGGGCGCTCTGGCTCCGCCCCTTTGCTCCTCCTTGATCCAAGCGTGGGAGGGGGCTCTGCTTCCAGTGCTCCGAAGGGGAGGAAGAAGGTGAGTCTCTGGGGATTCTGGGGATGCCGTCCAAGAGGAAGGAGTCCTGGTGGGCATAAGCGCATGCCACTTCTTAAGGATGAAGCAAACACCCAGAATCCCCTCTTTGAGCCATTCTGGACCAGGGGATTCTGGGGGATGCAGTCCACAGAGAAAGGAGTCCTGAGTGGAAGAGCAATGCCTCCTCTTCAGGGATGAAGGCAACATCCAGATCCCCTCTTTGGAGCCATTCTGACCAGGGGATTCTGGGGGATGCAGTCCGAGAGGAAGAAGCCCTGAGTGGAGAGCAATGCCTCCTCTTCAGGGATGATGGCAACACCCAGAATCCCCTCTTTGGAGCCATTCTGACCAGGGGATTCTGGGGGATGCAGCCAAGAGGGAAGGAGTCCTGAGTGGAAGAGCAATGCCTCCTTTCAGGGATGAGGCAACACCCAGAATCCCCTCTTTGGAGCCATTCTAAACCAGGGATTCTGGGGAACACATCAGAGGAGGCCCCCTCCCTTCTCTGGGGACTGTGGGGATGGAGCCCCCAAACCTCGCCTTCTCTCCCCATTCAGCCCCCTCCCTCCCTCCCCTTGACTCAAAAGCCACTTTCTCCTTAAGTCTGGCCCGGCTTCTCTCCTTCAAAGCCTGCCTTTGTCTCCGTCCACGAGGAAAAGAGGGGAAGGGAGGCCTAAATGTCGGAGGTCTTTTTGTGGGAGGGGTGGCCTATCCCATCATCCCCCAAAAGGCCCGGGAAAAGGCCAAGGGCCCCAGTCTCTGTCTCACTTCTTGCCAAA
>NC_056525.1:147739128-147760409 GCF_019175285.1 Sceloporus undulatus
TCTCTAGGAATCTCTAGGTCCTCCAGTGCAACTCTGTGGTCAATGTCCAACATACACTGACCATAGAATGGCACTGGAGTAGCTACAAATGGTCTTTCAGTGCAACGTTTAGTTAAAGTTGACCACAGAGTTGCACTGGAGGACCTAGTCCTAGAGAGAACATATTAATGAAATCCATGAATAATCAAATCCGCAAATATCAAAGCCGCAAATACGGAGTTGTTATTTCACTTCTATATTCATTTCTGAAACTTCTGAGCTAAGTATCTCTAGACATGATGAGTAAATTATGTTAAAAACAAGAATATTTTTTGGACAAGTTGACCAGTTGTTCAGGTCATCCCAGACTGGGATTGATCACCAAAGTGCTATAGTAAAACTAAATTACCCCCTTACCCAACAGTATGTGACAAAATCATACTTGCAAAAGAATTGTGTTATCAATACTTTTATAGTAAGTAAGATTTTTAGTCCAGTTCATGAGAGAAATTTAATGAGTCCTAATCTGTTTTATGGTTAGAAGCTTCCAGCTGGTTGTAACATCTGTTGGTTATTCACCGGACACACAGAAGAATAAGCAATTTTCAGTGAGGTTGTAAAAGAGGGTAAATGATGGTATCATGGAGAGGAGGCTGCAGTGGGGCCCTGTGCCTTACTGTAGCCCAAAGGCCCATTTGGAACCTTCTTACCTGCCCCCATCATCATTTGCTCACTTGCCCTCCTCTTCACTCCATGACAAATTTCTTGTCCCTCTCTGTTGTAAACATACTTATATTTTCTATTATATATTGTATAATAGCTGTCACAGCCAGTTGGAGGCTTCTGACTACACAGTTTTACAAGGTCTTTAGCCTTGTCTGCCAAAGTGTGCTGGTGCCTCACAAACGTACAAATTCCAGGATTGTGTTGGCTGAAGCCATGGCAAATGGTGTCAAACTACATTATTTCTACATTGTAGATGTGAGAAGGTTCGAATCCTGATCTCCTCAAACCACTACATCACATGTATTATATTATATACTGCATATACTCGACTATAATTCGACCCCATGTATAAATCGAGGGCAGGTTTTAGGGCCAAAATTATGGATTTTGATATGACCAGTGGATAAGTCTAGGGTAAAACTTAGGGGCATATAATGAAGGATGTAAAGGATGAGGTAAAGGAAAACAATGCCAAAGAACTTACAAAATTCCAGCAGGAATAGTTATTCATGCTGATACTAAAGGCAGGATGGATGAGAGAGTAGAATGGGGTCAGTCCTTCCAGGGCAGATTAAAGTCTTGTCTTTCACCAGAGGGGTGGTGTGTGTGTGTGTGTGTGTGTGTGTGTGACTTAAAGTACAGTAATTACATTGACCTGTGGATAATAATAATAAAATAAAAAATTTATTTTTATCCCACTTTTTGCCAAGCCATCGATAAGTCAACTCGGTTTTTTGGGGGTCAATTTTTTAACCTAAATTTCTAGACTTATACTGTACATGAGTGTATACAGTATGTAAATGCGAATTAGATACTGCTCATACCTGTCTTGTTAAAAGAGTGATCTTTTAATGAGACCCACAGTCTCATTGTTGGATGCAAGGTTTCAAACTAATACACTCTTGCTTTCTCAGTTTTATGTGTGTGTCATTCTCTTTGGTTCTGAAAAAATGTGTCTCCCCATACAAACCTGCAGGGATCCTAATAATTACAGGGGAAGGCTTTCTCTCCACTCTGTCACCATCACAGGCTCACTTGGTGAGGCAGCCTTCGCAGGGGCTGCTCCTACCCTCTGGAATGCCCTTCCTTGGCAGGGGAGCTAGGCTAGCCTCATCACTGCTTTCCTTTTACTGGCAGGCAAAAACCTTTTTGTTTAAGCAAGATTTTAATATGTAATTAGTCTGAGGGCAGCTTCTTATTTCGGTGTGTGCTTTGTTTATTTTTTTTATTTTTGAATGTTTTAAAAATAGTTTTATACTGTTTTAATTTAATTTTATACTGTTTTAACCGTGACAGTGTTAATGTATCAGGTTTTAATTGATATCTTCTGTAAGGTCTCCTGGGTCCCACTCCGAGAGAAAGGCAGCATACTAAATAAATAAATAAATAAATAAATGATCTTCACCCTGAAAAAATGTCACCTTTTTCAGAGAAAAATGTCGTAATGTCAGAATTCAACTGGAAAAAATATTAGGCTTGAGAAAACTTGGATCTCTTGTTTCCCAAAACAATGAAGGATCAGACAGCTAACTTCTCTGTACTTTGCTTTGGGATGAGATTCCATATTTAAAACTGAAATGGCAACCTGAGCATTGAAAACAAAACACTGTCTTCTTTTGTCCTGTCCAGGATGGTTATAATAGTGTGTGTGGGCAAGTGTTTGTTTGGTAGCATGCTTAATAGCAACATCTGTGGTGTCCTTAAAAAAGAAGTGAACAATCCTAGCATAGTATAACTAGTAAGTGCAAATGACACCACTCTCAGCTCAAAAACCACTTGATCCTTTATTTTAAACTTGAGAGGAAATCCTGTCTGCCATTCCTAAACTGATGTGACTTGCCCTTCTCGAATCTCACCCCAAAATAGATGCTAAAGATGTACACACCCTGCCAAAGTAGTTCAGGTTTTGTATCTTTAGAATACTTGGACTGCAAGTTAAGTAAAAAATGTGGGTGTTTTTGAGTAGAAAACAGATCCAATTTGGATGGTTCTTCTCCAGCTTGACATGTTTTGAATGCCATTTTTGTCTCAAAGAAGAAGGGGCTTCTAAACCTGATCCAAGCTAACCCAAGATTTTTGGTCTTCTGAGATAAACGACTCTCTGATTCCATGAGAAAAAGCCAGTCAACACAGACAATGCTGGCAGTCAACAACTAGTGACAATGAACAATCAATGCTGTACTGGCCATGTGACAGAATCCTCCAACATACAAAGGGAGGTAGGCTTTCTTAGGTGACTTGAGAAAGAATGCTTGCCATACGTAGCCTTGGTCTTTCAGATCTTATTCTCTTCCTCACCATCTGTTGCCTGAGGGAAGACTCATTCCTTACCTCATGGCAAGACTAGCCATTTTCCTAATCAAGATAGTGAAAACATTGTTTGGATGTGATATCTACACTGGGCCAGAACCTGTCTTGATGCCTAGACACCCCCCTCCCCCGCCCTCTTATTCAGGTATACATAGTCTAAGAAATCTCATGAGTCCTATGCCTCTGTTTGACTGGTTCCTAGTGCGGCTAAATAGATGGGGATGCAGGTGTGCATGTGAACCCTCCCACTTAAGTACCTCATCATGTTTTCTAGCATTCCAGACCTTTGCATTTTTAGTGTCAAAGTCTGAACGGGGCTCCCAGACTATTCTGTTGAATACCATGTCAGGGCTCATGAACGTATGAGTTTTGCAACAATGATTAATGCAACATGACTGTTGGGCATGGCACAGGCTACCATATTTAGCACATGGTAGTCAGAAAGTGCTGGTTATGCAGAGTCAGTCCGAAGAGAAGAGATTATGTTGGTGCCTGTATTTCTATCCCCATTTTAGCCTTGTACGACAGTAGGCAAATACCTGCATGGGAATTTACGGTAGTTTTATTGCTATACCCACAACTCTACTGGATCCTCTTTGACCTACTACTCTTGTTTTTTGTTTTGTTTTGGACTATATCCTTGCAAATCATCTCTCCTAGATCTTGTTCTTCCTTTCTCCTTAATCTATGCTTGTATGACCCTGTTTTGACTCCTTTGTCTTCCACTGTTGGGGCATGGGTACATGGGGGAGTGGGATAGGAGCATGAAGACAATAGTATTGCAGGCAAAAAACCTCTTTCCCAATTGCCTTGGATAGCATTGTATGTACAAGGTTTCAGGTTCAATCCTTGCCTTTTACAGCTAAAAGGAGTTCCATTATGAAGCCTGTGAAAGTCCTGACTCTAGGGTCCTGTCTTGTAGAGTCCTGGGATAGAGGGATCAAGGGCCTGGCTGATCTCATGCACCCATAAAAGTTCATGACAGCCTTGTAGGCAAGATTAGTTGAAATCCTGTGATTTGCTGTAGTCATGAAGGTAGGCATCTTGATTCCTTCCTTTTATTTTGCTCACCCTTCTTGTGTGTGCTGTACTGTGTGCTGCTGCATATTTTCTTTTGGTAGGTGTGTACAAGCATCCTCCTCCAGCTTTTTGAATAGATGGTCTATAGAATGCTGTAAGGCTTAAGCTGAGACTTGTGATTGGCCTTTTAAAGAGTCCCCTAGCTTAAGTAAGCTTGTTTTATTTTAATTGGTTTAAAAGAGGTTGCTATACCCTTGGTGTGTATAAAAACCTGGGCACTTGAGCAGGGTGGTGTTTGTGGATGGGTGTGATATAGCAATGAGGTGTGAGGACTCCCCGTGAGGTGCTAAAGCGAGTAGAAGTTTTATTGAAATAGTGGAGGAAAGAAGTGATGTTAAGCTTTTTGTACACCTCCAAGGGGTAGTAGATTTCTTAAATTCTTTTAACTAAATTCTGAAGGCTTTAACCACCTTGCATGCTGGGCTACTCAAGTCACTGTGGCTGTTTTTAAGCAATCTTAGTTTTTGTAAATGAAGATAGGAATGAACCATTTGCTCTGCATGCAGCTCCTTCCCACTTCTTTTGAGGCATTCATGTATATAATACCAAACCATGGCCCAAGATCCTGGCTTGCACCAAAGCTAGCAATGGAGCTAGTAATCATAGTTTCCTGGTTCAGATGAAATGGGAGAGTTTGGTTAAATGGAAACTTTTGCATTTCATTTGATTGTGCTGCAAAGGACAGACAAAGGTGAATGTTGCATAGGCAAAGGCCTTTTCATATTTAAGATTAATCAATCAATTTATTATTTTTCTCCTTTTTATTTGTACTTGGTTTTTGGTTCTTTCATTTTAAAATCACAAATGGAGTAACTCACAAGACTGCATACCTGAGCATAAGCACCATAATTTTTCCAAAGCTTTACTTTTTAAACAGAGCCTTTGTCAAATCTAAGGGTTTCACCACTCATGCAGACAAGTAAATAATTTTAGCTAAGAATAATTCAGTTAGGAATGGTCAGTGTATGGATTTTGTTAATGTGGATGTAAGAACATTAACACACATAAAGGGGTAAGATAAGGATGTCTATTAGCTCTGTTGCTATCCAATTTGTATATTAATGACTTACCAGGTGAAATGAAGGACTCTGCAGTCCATATGCCCACAATCTTAAACACATCTTGTAACATCCTGCTTTACGCTGATGATATGATTTTGTTATCCTACTCACACGTTGGGTTGCGTAGATTGTTAAGAAGATTGAGCTGTTATTGCCAGGATAATTCTTTATTAACAAATCTAGGTCAAATGTAGTGGTGTTTGGTAAAAGACAGCAGAGACATAGATGGCAACTAGAGGGTGAGGCAAAAGAACAAGTGAAGACCTTCTCCTACCTTGGTGTCTTATTTTCTGAGAATGGATCCTGGTTACGTCATCACCAAAAGAGTTCTCTTAAAGCAAAGGCACACACAAATCTTTTACTTAAACTCAAAGCACATAATTACCCCGGTTCCCTTTCTCCATAATTAAAGTATATAAAGCTAAAGTGACTCCTATGCTCTTATACGCGGACGAAGTTTGGGGTCTAAATCCCATCTCAGTTGAACAAGCACAGTCTCAACATTTGAGAAGTATCTTGGGTGTAGACAAAAGGACATCAGCAGCAGCACAGTTAGAGCTGAAATTATAAATCCTCAATCTAGTCTACTCAACAAGCTAAAATAAGAGTTTTATTAGTGGTGAAAATCAATGAAATGGAGCCAGATAGACTTCCAAGATTGTGGACCTTATCACACACAGAAATGTAAACATTCTAAGGACGGGAGGAGGACTCTCGTGTGCGTGCGCGACCGCCCCAAAACGGATTTTATCGCACACGCAGACGTCCTCCAAGAGGCCCTGTTCCGTTCCCTGGCACACACCCGTTCGCGTCCAGTCCTGACGGGCGCCATTTTTTGCAGACGGAAGGTAATCCGTCAGGCAAACATCACGCCTGTCAGGGCTGGACGCGAACGGGTGCGCGCCAGGGGATGGAACGGGGCCCCTTGGAGGACGTCTGCGTGTGCGATAAAATCCATTTTGGGGCGGTCGCGCTCGCACACGAGAGTCCTCCTCCCGTCCCTAGAACGTTTACATTTCTGTGTGCGATAAGGTCCTGGGTCTCTCTGAACAGTTACAATCCCATCTACAGGCAGTTGGGTCTATCGAATTAACAAACTATATAAGGAGTTGTGGTCTCTCTTTATCTTGTACACTAAGTGACCAAGCAAAAAAGAATGTGAGACAAAGAATCCTGGATATTGAAGCCCAAAAAGATATGGCCACTTTTAGTGAAGTAAGCAATTTAAAATGGTTGAGCCAGTATAAATGGACCTTTCAATTAGCAAACTACCTAAAAATTCAAATGCCAAAACACCTGAGGGAGGTATTTACCTGAGCTAGATTGGAGCAGCTTGATACCATATTAAGGTTTGGGAGATTTAATGACATCCCTTATAATGAGCAAACTTGTATTTATGGAGACCACGAAAGTGAGGATATAGCTCACATATTATTTAAGTGCAAACTGTATCAGCAGGAAAGAGATCTGTATCTTGGTCCATATGTCAAACAAACTATGTACAGCGCCCCCATGCCATAGGCGGATGTGCCATACATGGCTTTAACCTTACGTGGAAGATTAAGCCACCGGGTGATGAATGGTGCATGTGCCCATGTTGCGTGCACCACACCGAATGTGAAAGCACTCCCTCATTTCAGCCAATGGGGTTTGAGCTTACGCGTTTTTCCCCATGCGCGGAGGGACCCAGAATGGATCCCTGTGTATGGAGAGGGTGAACTGTACTGGGATACTCATATTAGAACAACATACTTTATGAGCAGTCAAGATTCAAAACATTCTTTCATTACAGCTCGGTATTTAAGCAAAGCAATACACCTGAGATCTAGATATGTGGGGATTATTGCGGTAAATTGCAGGGGTGATGAAGAATTTTGATGTATGCTTGTAATTTTATTCCGACTGACTTTTGTACAGTGAGCCCGCGCCATATGCGGGCTCCTTATAGGCGGCTTTTAGCATACACTGAAGCCGCCTGGGAAATGGGCAAGTGCCCCACGTGCGTGCATTGCCGCGCGGCGAGCACAAGCCCCATTATATCCAGTGGGGCTTGCGAATGGCACACGTGGCCACGCAGTGAGCATTAGCTCCATTGGATATAATGGGGCTCAAGCTTACGTGTTTTTTGCTTTACATGGGGGGAGGTCTGGAACGGATCCCCCTCATAAAGCAAGGGCCCACTGTATTATGATTATTTTTACTTATTCATTATCTTTCTTTTTAAACTTTTACATAGTGTCTTACAGAGTGATTTATTAGTTTTGTTGCATTCATTGCATTGCCTAATGTATTGTATCTATACGTTATTATATTTTTATTCTTATTTTTATATATTTTACTCTCATATTCTCTTATATAACTCTTAGAGTTCTACACAGAGTGTTTATAGAATTTTATCTTGTTTTTCTATTTTGTATTGTGGTACTTTGAGATGGCCTATGGACTAATCAATAAATATTGATTGATTGAACACTGGGATTGCCTGTCCTAACTAAAGCATTATGAAAGATTTCATGAATGTCCTGAATAAACACTGATGCTTTAAAGTGCATACTTTTAATCTTAAAATGAATGTTCTGTGTAGTAAATTGAAGTGCTAATGTAGGGATTACTGTAATTATTTGTCATGAACTTGTTTCTGAGAAATATATCTGATCATTTCCCCCTTCTGAAAGACTGAGCATATCCTAGTCCCTCTACCATATAGTTGTGTGTAGGACTTGTATATGAAGCCTTCTCATCACATGTGGAGTGGGATGCTCTTAATGTTTTACCATGGGAAGAGATTCAATGATTGAGATTTTATAGACTTATAACACTTGTGTCTCTCACCTTCAAAACTCATGCGTATTCCTGGCTTTATTATAGTCATAATAAAATCTTTCTTTGTCTTTTTGTCTTGAATCTAATGGTTACTTTCAGCTGCAGCAGATCCATTGAATTAATGGGAACTCCACAGATCAATATTTATGTAATTTCCATTGATTTAATGGGACTGCTTTTGACAGCAACACCCATATTTTTCTTGTCAGAAATAAGGTCCGTTCTTATTCAGTGGGATGTTTACACAACAAATCAGTAATTTCTTGCAGGAGTGAGTGAAATCAGTTTCAGAATGAGACATACCTACCCACCCCCAGGAAGAATGCATACAAAATGCATTTTCTATATTTAATAACAAAGATATAAGCTTTTAAAAGGATTAAAACAAAGAAAACAAAACAAAACAAAGTTGGGGCCTTCAAGGCAGTGATGGTGAACCTTTTAGGGACCAAGTGCCCAAACTAAAAGGCCTTCTGGCACTGGGTGTTACCCGGTGCCAAGGGTGGAACTTCCCAAGGGGACGGGACTTCTGGGGGTGGAACATCCACCCTCTGGCAGTGGGACTTCCAGGCTGGGACATTTTCCCCCTGCCCTCCTGGAACTTCTATTGCCTCTCCAGAGACAGCTGAAGTCCTGGGGGGAAGGGAGGTGAGGGGAAAAGAAGAGGAACAGGTGCGCATCTCTTAATCCCCTCCCCGGCTATGAAAAATGGCTTTGCGTTGGAGCTTTTTAAACAGAGGCTGGATAGCTATCTGTTGGGAGTGCTTTGATTGTGTCTTCCTGCATGGCAGGGGGTTGGACTGGATGGCCCTTAAGGTCTCTCCCAACTCTATGATTCTATGAATTTGGTTTCTTCCTGCCCCAGTGGCCCTGAAGGCTACATTGCTTACCTTGCAAATTTGGAGCTCATTTCCCAATGATGTATTCATTGGAGGCTCAGGATCTCTAATATTCATACTAAATCCCTTGGTCATCAGTAATTATCTCATTCATTTCTAAAGGCTAGATGTCTCTATTCATGTGAATGAACTCCGTCCACAGTATAATACATATTAAGAGTGTGGCTAGAGCCCTGGATTGGGGCCACTGGGCACATATCAGAAGTTCAATTTTAAAAAGTTCAATAAAACTAATGACTTATTTTAAAATCTACCCTAAAAATTAAAAAGAAGACAAACATGTCTTCAGTGATGAAGGTACTGAAACATGCAACAGTTGGGTGGAATCTCAGCAGATATAAATGGCCTCCAAGGCTTTAATTTCTCACAAGGCTTTTGTAGCTCAGCAGGTCATCTTGCATAAGGAATGCAGATTTGGCAATTCACTGATGTCAGCCTAAGCCTAAAGGGAACCATGATTCTTTTGGACATCCACGTGGCTGATACCAAAGAGTTCAACGCTTACATTTAAACAGTAGCATGCAAAAAAAAAAAAAAAAAAAAGGGGGGGGGAGAGAAGTTAAGTCTGGGAATGCAGCCACGGTAAACGGGATGGAAGGTCCTTCATGTTTGAATCTGGGCTTCAGTAAAACAAATAGTGTCACAAATGAGGCATAAAATGAAGCCTGCTGGTTATGTCTCAGTGAGAATGACATATGTGTGCTTTTCCAAATAATAAATAAAATACATTGGTTATGGGTGAAAGTGGCAGCTTCACTCCCATGTGCTGCATTGATATGCATTTTAGTAAAATATAACCTGGGCAGGCAGAATGTAGCGTGGGATCTAGAGGTTCAGTGAGGGTTTCCAACTCTCAGTAGTCTTAACCATAGAAATGATAAAAAAAACCTAGTCCCCCATCTTAGATGAGGCTGCTGCAAGTGAGAATACTGGGTTGTGGGGAGGAATTGGAATAGATTTGTGTGTGGTTCTAGTACTGAAAACTAATATAATATAATATAATATAATATAATATAATACAGGCTGAACATGAGCTCAGAGGTACCTTGTTCTACAGTTCTATGTCTTCCTCCTTGAGCCACTCTTTTGCACTTGACTGCACCTGCTCGACCTCAACAAAAAGTAGGTCCTGCAAACCAAAATCTGTCCACACCTGGTATTAAGCATGCACTTGACAGAAGGGTTCTGTATTGAACAGTTGTTATTTCCCAGCTACAAATGTTGTTATTTGCCATCAAGTTGACTTTGACTTATTGCTACTGCATGACTGTATGACTCTACTTCTAAGAGCTCTAGTCATCAACAGTCCTGCTCAGGTCAAGGAAACTCACGACCATGGCTTCCTTGATTGAATCAATCCACCTGCAATGTGGTCTTCCTCTTTTTCTTTTGTCTTCTTCTTTGCCAAACATTATAATTTCTTGCAGTGAGTCATATCATCTCATGATATGTCCAAAGTACAATAGCCTCACGTTAGACATTTTGGCTTTTAGTGAGAGTTCAGGCCTGATTTGCTCTAGGATCCTATTCTTTTGGCTTTTTAGCAGTCTACTGTATTTGTAGAACCATCCTCAAGCACCACATTTCAAATGTGTTGATTTTCTTCCTGTCTGATTTCTTCACAGACCAGCTTTCACATCTATATATTGAAATCAGAAATGCTGTGTTTTGCATGAAGTTACAAATGAATAGAGTGGTGCTGATGTTACTTTTAATTACTTCAATTGTATGAAAAGAATGACTAAGCTATTTTCCTCCCACCATTCAGTCTCTTCTGTAGATTACATATTTTTCTTTTCTACATGTATGTAAACAGAATTCAAGGACCTGTTGTCTGTCAAAGAACAGAAGGGTCTTTCAGGCTTCCATGGAAGCAGACTAGTTCTCTACAGCTTCCCAAGGGCTACTAGAATTCATAGTTTCTAGCCATCATAATTACCTTCTCCATCTGTACTTTCCCACAAGAACAGGTCAATAAATGTCAAAATTCAAGAGATTCATGATAAGCAATAGAAATTCCTGTTCACACAGCTGGAACAATGAGCTAATACCTAAATATTTTGAGAAAGTAAATCATATTTGGAAGAGACCGAGACATTTTTTCCATGCTATGATTTTACCTATTTTCCTCCTTAAATTATTGACAGCTAAAAGTGATGCTTCTGTTTTATGGTGTTATAGATTTCCCTTGCATAACATTTTCTTTTTAAAAAATCATCTGTTTTCCATAGTCTAGAAGAAGGATGAGCTCCGTGAAATATTTTTACAGTAAAGGTTTCCTTGAGCATTGTGTGTTAAGTTCATTTTTATCCTAAAATAACAATCCCTATATGTTTGTTATATGAAGGAAGAGAGTCTGTGCCCAGAGTTGATACGGCTTCATTGTGATGGTTCCTACATCTGACCATTTTCAAGTTAAAGGTCAGTTTGTTAGGACAGATGCGACAGGGAGCGAAGGAAATTGATATACCGTTTTTGTGGCCAAGAAGAACTGCATAGCATTTCAGCAACTCCTCTAGTTGTATTTATATTTCTTCCATTGCCAAAGAGCTCCATTTGAACTTTCCCCTACAGTTCTGCCTTCAGATTCTTTTATTAATGTCTACTGTCTGTAGTCTATTGGTTTTTTTAATATTCCAGGCAAGTAATAGTACATTAAAATCAGACAGGTCAAGACCAACAATGAACATCAACATCCATTTCTGTAAAACATGCTCCATAAAAGGGAATCCTATGTGTTACATAGGGATGTTCGATGGGCTTTACCTGCCCTACAGTGACATGCTGCATCCATGTGGAATCATCATCATGCTCTGCCTTTTCCCCAATGCTGACAAAGCATCTAATAAATTAAAATGATTAAAATATACTGTAGTTTTAAATATATGAAAAGTCAACATTAACATAAAAGTGAAGTATTAACAATAGTAAAATAATTTAAAACATATACTTAAAATAATGAAAAAGCAATTAAAAACAGTACAGTTTGAAAGAATACCTGATCCTCTTAAAAACACTTTCTCTTTAAAAAAACCATCAGAATTCGACTTTCTGAGCCAATAATGTTCTGTTTTACAGCTCAGAATGGTTGCTAGAGATATAGTTGTGTCCATCAGAATGGATATGTTTGTCTCCTCCCTAAATAGTGGTAGTAGAACAGGATAGTGCTGTACCTTCGTGCTGAAGGAACACCTCTATTCAATCCTTAGTATCAGTATGCTCTCACTGACATCAAATCAATGGGGCTGAACCCCAAGTAGTATGTCTGGGAGGTTTTTACATCCTCCACTGAAAATAACAGTGAAGAAGAAGAACAACAATTTATTTCCTGCCTCTCCTGAAGGCTCAAGGTAGGGTACAGCACATTAAAATACAAAACACAATTAAAGACACATAAAATCAGTACTAAAAATACAATACTATAAAGCCGTTAAAATACACTCCGAAGAGCACATTCTTTGGAATATACAAATTAAAAAGTCATGAGTTAAAACTGACTGGGTAGTTCCAATTAAGTTGTTACAAAAGTGGAATAGTGCATACAAATGGAAGCAAAATTGACTCACAAAGCTTGACTATTATTGGATTTATTCTGTTATGGTAAGCAAATGGCCCAAAGGGCAGATTTCTTTGGTGAGAGGGTATTAATTTATTCAGTATCTGAATGATACACTGCCAAATGCCAGTCTTCAGTTCCCATTGGCCTTCAAATTCTCCTGCCTAGGTTCCAGAACAAGGAAGTCATACTTCTATGGGTGACCCTAATTAGTATCTTCTCTGTACTATTTTGACTCTGAAAGTTTTAAAAAACAGTGCAAAGAGTCCAGAGGATAATGATTACATTTAGAAAGAAAGGGTGGGGAATCACTGGCCTTCCAAATATTGCTGGACTTCAGTAATTGTAATTCTTCCCCAGTGGCTGGACTGCTGAAGTTGATAAAAAAATGATGTTCAGAAACATCCAGAAGGCCACAGGTTTCTTGCCATTAGTATAAAGCAAGAGTGGGCTGTATATATTTCTAGGCAAGTTTCATTTAGCAGTTGTAACCATCTCCCCAAAATATCTATAGCACAGGAGAAGCTCATGTAGAAATCTTTGCCTTTGAGATCATGTGGCTCGTCTATCGAAATAGCTCCATTATCTCCCAGCCTTTTCCAGGCAGAATTCAAAGTGCTGGTTTTGACCTTTAAAGCCCTGCATGGCTTGGATCCAGACTATCTGAAAGACCATATCTCCTTGTCCAACCTGGTGCCAGCTTCAAGATCTAAAGAGGACTTTCTCTTAGGAGTGAAACAGATGAGGCAAAAAGAGCGGCCAGAGGCTGCTCCAACCCTGATCACTCTGGGACTGTGCATTGCTGCGATCCTGAAGCCGGCCACTGCCACAGTCCTGAATGGGCAGCCGGCAGGAGTGGCTTTTTGCAGCTCCTTTTTGGGCTGACTTCAGGCTGCCTTAGGTGGCCTTGGAGCGACTTCTGGGTGGTTTGGGAACAAGCATAATTTGAATGCTATGCCCCCAAAGTGCCTGGAAGGTGCTTTATTTGGCCTGTGTGTTTTGGGCCTGCATCTCACCAACTTTGCAGACTCAATTGGTAATGACTTGGGAGAGCACTTTCTCCATAGACTTCTCCCAGTCTATGGAACTCCCTTCTCTGGGTGGTCTGGTTGGTCCTCCTTGCTTTCTTCCCATTAGTAGGTGAAGATGTTTTTATTCAGACAGGCTTTTGGATTTTAATTATAGAGAAGTACTGTGTGTGTAAAGTGGTGTACTACATTTTAAAAAAATCGTTACTGGAAATTATGTTTTAAGTGTTTTTAATCACATTTTAAATAATATTGTTCAATTCTTTTTTAACTTTTGTAAATTAAAGTTTTAGTTTGATCTTTTAAAGCTGCCTCAAATCTTACCTAGGGAGAAAGGTAAGATGTATTGCCTCTTACAACATACAGTGGGCCCTTTCCTTATGCGGGGGGATCCATTCCATATCCCTCCGCATAAGGGAAAATCCGCCTATGCTTGAGCCCTATAGGAAATAATGGGGCACGTGCAGTGTGGCCATTGTTATTCTTCCCAAGCGGCTTCCGCCTAAGCTGGAAGCTGCGTAAAATGCATCCACGTATGGAGCAGGCACATTGTACAAATTTGTATCCAGACAGTTCGAGAACTTCCTGAGGGGATCACTGAACTCTGCCACTGGCCTCAGACAGGAACGAGACACACATAGGTTGCAAAGAAATGCACTCAGCCAACAGCCTTTTGGGGGGTAGGCATAGTTTTAACTAGTGCTAGTCAAAGAGGTGACCTGTTGCTAGTGCATGAGCAGTGCAGAAGATTTCCAGGAAAGAAAGAAATAGTTGATGTCAGTGGGCTCAAATATGGTGCCTGTCTCTGGCACATTAGAGAAAAAGCTCTCTCGGTTCCCCGCATCAGGTGGCTTAAGATACACTGACTTAAATCTTCTCTCTGCATGGACATACTCTCGCAACATCCCAAGCAAGCATGATGACTCTATGAATTGTAATGACTCATAATCACAGTTACTTTGGCCTGAAACAGATTGGCTGAAGAATGCGGTCTGCAGCCATACACGGCCCTGATTCAGGACCCAGATATGGCCCTGAATATGCATGGCCCTGATTCAAGACCTGGACTGGCAAAAGGAAAGGTATTTTACAGCTCCTTTTTGGCCTAGTTCTTTGGAGGAGACATGGATTTGCAATGGTTTCCTTCTGTGTTCAGGGTATGTGTCATCTAATCAATACACTCCCATATGTGCCAGAAGCTGCGTTTTTTAGCCCATCTGTTTTGGGCCATTATAATTAGGAAGACATCACTTTTTCCCCCACATGGTTTTTAAACTGCCTTTCCCTGATGAGAACCCAAGTAGGTTTTGAAATATAGGATGATGAATTTTGTGTCCTCCAGTTGGCCTAGAGATACAGTATGAAGGCCCAGAAGAAAATTGAGGTTTTTTTGGGGAAAAAACTTTTTCCTGCGGACATTTTTTCAAGAAAAATTGAGGGGAGGAAATAAAATTGGGAAAATAGATTTTGGAATATTTTCTTATAGGATGATGAATAAAATTATCAGGCAGGTGTTCATGTATTTACTCTCTCATTATTATTTCTAAAAATTACATAACAAAAGGTATTTTATATAAGGCAATGTGCCGTATTGGATCACTGCAATTCCTGATCCCTTTCTCAGTCCTTTTTATGGAAATGAATGCTTTACATCTACTTCATACTATAAAAGATTAGAAGAGACAAAATAGATTTCTCTATTTTAATAATGATGATGGCTTCTGCTCTTTATTGTATTTTGCCTGGTACTAGTCAAGTGACAGAGCCAAAGAAGTTCCTGACAGTTCAAGACCTTGTAACTCTATAACAACAACAACAACAAAATTCAAAAAGAGAATTCAGTTTGTAACTGTTGTCTGAATAAAGTATATTTTTAATGGCAAACATGATAATTTTATGCCAAACAAAAACTTGTATTATTGTATTAATATTGTGTGTGTCGGTGTGTGTGTCTGTCTGTCTAATGTATTTTACATACTTAAAGTAACAAATTGATTTTCAATCAGCAAAGGAGGCAAATACCATATTTCCCCCATTTAAACTTCCCCTGATTTTTTTCCTGGAAAAAAACAAGTCAAAATGTTCAACTTCCCCCTGCCCCCAGCTTCAAATTTTTGAGGAATTTTACATCTTTGGTTGCTGCAATATTGCCACAATATTTCCAAACAGTGTAATCCTAGCTCACTCTGTCTGGTCTAAGCACTTGAGTGGATCTATCTGGATATGCTGTCTGTCTGAAAACTGATTTATGCATTATAACCTTATGTTCTTTTGTGTTAATTCTGTTGTATGTCATTTGGCAGCCTTGTTTAGACAGATTGGGAGTGACCTCTAAAGACTTTTCTGATAGGCAGATGTCCTTTAAAAAACAACAACAAAAGCATAGCTTTCAATTGTAAAATCTTGTTTATATGAGTTCTTTGTTTTTAATCTGTCATTAAGCCTTTCGTAAATATATGACAAGCAAGTTTTTCTCTCAAGCTGAGGAAACACTTTTCGTCATATGCTGAATGTGTTTTATGCTTATCATGCCCTGTAGTTCATACTGCTGTCTGTATTGTGTGTATCTTTACCTGTCTTGGGCTTTGCATCTGTAAGTCAGGAACACTCGTGCTTCCCTTTGTGAATTTTAGGCTTAATGATAAATAAGTTTACATCATTTGCTTCAGTCATCTGATACCTTGGTGGATATAGCAACCAGGGTTGCATCTACATTGCAGAAATACTTGTTTGATACCCCTTTAACTACCATAGTCCAATGCTGTGGAATACTGGGAATGTAGTTGTGGTACCCGAGCACTCTGACAGAGAATGCTAAACATCTCACAAAACTCATATAATCTTCATGTGCTATCTGCCATTGACAGTTTACTTATGGGCACTACCTTTTGCCAAATTGTCAAAATCCTCCAGATAAGTATGCGGTGGGTAAAAAAAGAAAAATAGGTAAAGGGGAGAAAATTCCCACCTGGCCTCAAAGTCTCCATACTGCATTGGAGACTGGAGGGTGGGCTGTGAATCAAAAATCCAAAGTGCATGTAGTGGTGGTTGGGGCCTAAAACCCCCATCATGTGCAGCAACATGGTGTGCAGCACTACTCAGTACTAGTTTTGGTCTCTATCCCTGGGGGCCGTCAAAATCATACCTTCTCTTGCAGCACTGTTAGCTGTGCGAGTACAGGTATGTAGTCTCTTAAAAAGCACCTATACTGCCAATTATGGAGATCAATGTAGATGTCATAACAGGTCGTCTGTACTAATAAAAATCCAATTTAGATTGCTTTATCTTATTTAAGTTGGAGGTAAAACTAAAGAGAGAAACAGCCAGTACAGATAGGCAAAAGAGCTGGCTTCCCGATGGCGTGGGGTGTGGTGTTCAGACAGCAGCACACCACCACACCACCTGGAAATCGCATGGCTGGCCACACATGCGGCAGCTTCATGGTGTTTCTGAGGTGCAGTGTTTACACACACTGCACCGCAGAAGCCTGGAAAAAATGGCACCATGGTGGCAAAAGTGCTTTTTCCCCAGTGCAAAGAGGAGCGTCTTTTTGCCGCTTCTTTTTGCACTGGGAAAATGCCAGATCAGGGGCGTAGTGTGTGGTTGCTGTGGCCCTGATCCAGCATTCAAAGGGGGGTCTAGAAGCCACTCCTTCAGAGCAGTCTGTTTCGTCCCTAAGCCCAGTCAGTTTATTGCCCCTAATTTAGAATTCTCCTATCCATTAGCTATCATCAATTCCCAATTCCCAATATTGTCTGGGGAAAGACATGAATATGTAAATGATATCAACATGTTATACAGAATGTAGTTTAGATGAGGCCACTGGCTTGTAGATGAATGCATGAAGTGCCTGCATTAAAAAGTACTGGATCACATCCAGGCAAACGTAATTAAACTCTTCAACTGGCAGCATCAAACTGCCAGTTGTTCTATTTATATATTTTGCATTCGACAGGGACACAGTTTGGATTTGCTTCTTCAGATTCAAAATGTCTTGGGTTTTCTTGATAATGTGTATCCACATGCTTTGCATGTCCAGATAATTTCATAATTCAAATAATAACTACAGGAACAATGAAGTGATGGTTTTCAGTATCACTTCTGCACTTTTATTTGCAGTATTTTGCTTTTTTATATATTAAAAGATGTTATTTAATTCTTGTAGATAAATAGTATTTTCATTCACTCTTTTGAGTAAATTTTCACTCCCTTGAGCTCATTTTCTTACAACTGGTGTTAATCAAAGGCCATTCCAGGACTGAACCATAGCCTACATGTAATAATGGAGTGTATGTATAGGGCAGGACAGGAGGGATAACTCCAACACTTCATTGTGAATCAAGCTGGAAGAATGTAATTGCTCTCATGCAGTAAAATAACCAGCTGGCTACTTTTTGTATCAATGCATCCAATGAGCATAAAGTATGTTTGACAGAATTATGATAGTTATGGGATATGTCATGGATGGAAAATAGTGTGTGTTGTTTCTCTTTTTCCATTTTGTTTGGTACTTGCAAATAGTTTTGTAGCACTTAGCATACCTAACACAGTCAGACATTTTGTGGTTAATGGACAGTTATTACAATTTATTATCTCCCCACTTCTTCCTTGATGTCAGTGATGGGATTCAGGTCTGACTTTTTTGGATGATTTTTCAAAAGTCCTGCCTCCCAATTATTGCCTCTGCCTTGTACTGCTTTTGGGTTTTGTTTAAAACCCTAGATCTGAGGCTCCCTAAACTACCCCTTTTTTATGTTTGCATAGACAATGAGAACCTTGCACCACCTCCTCCTCTTCTGTATGCCACATAGTTGTCTTATCAAGGCATACACAGATAGTTCTTATGCTAGCTCAGACATCTGTAGGAGGATGGTTATGGTTAGATGTTTTCCAGAACTAGTGACCATAATAGCTTCCATTAGTGAATGAAAGTGTGCAGCAATTAGCATGCCACTCACTTGAGGGTAGAGACTAAATGACTCTTATTCATTTTCCCATCCTCCAAACAAAAGGATGGCTTGACAGGCTAATGAAGCCATCAGCTGCCATGAGATGATGATGATGATGATGATGATGATGATGATGATGATGATGATTTGTCCTTCATGAAAGTGAAAAGACCCGTGCTCTATTCCATCTTTGCTGGCTTTTGAGCAACCCCCCATTTTTGTGCAAAAAATGTATTTTACACAAAAATGCTAATGAATGTTTTTTCACAGAAGCAATGTTTCTTTTCTCACAAATGATTTTTCCAGAAAAGTTCCAAACATGAACAATTTTTTTCAATCTCACATGGCAGAATGATGTATGCAAAAATGTATAGCCTTATTTGAAGCCATATACATTGGCCACATTGCTGCACCAAGCAGGAGTTTGTTATCCAGCTGTTCTTAATATCTTGACAGTACTTCACATAGTCATGTTGTAAAGGAAAGGGGCGGAGAAGATGTTCTTAAGATATATGCTGTTCTGTGATTAAAAGCAATGGCATTGGTCCAGTAGGCTAAAAATGTCCAATTAGTTTGCTCTGGGCCAGATGAGGCCCTAGAGCAATGTTTTTATCTAGTCCTGGCACTTCTACCGACTTTTAATAGGGGTGTGGTGCATTAGGTATTAAACTATGGAAGTTTTCTCACATCAGTATAACATAAGTTATACTTATAAGTTATGGAGAAGTACTGTAAGTATATGGGGAATCATACAACCCTCCAGATGCTGGTGGACTATAACTTCCATTGAACCTAGGCAGCAGTCACTTGTGAGGGAGGCTGCATTTGAACACATCTGGAAGGTCACGCTTTTCTTGTGTTGAAAGATTGAAGGTGTGGCATTCATAATAGAATGTATATACTCATGTATAAATCTAGAAATTTAGGTCAAAAATTGATCAAAAAACCCTGAGTCGACTTATCCACAGCTCATTGTAAGTACTGTTAACTCTTATTTAAAAGAAGGAACCATCCCCTGGTGAAAAACAAGTGTATAATCTGTCCTGGAAGCATTGACCCCCACTACTCTTTCATCCATCCAGCTTTAAGAGTAAGCACAAAGAGTTATGTCTGCTGGAATTTTGTAAGTTCTTTCACATTGTTTTGCTTTGCTGTATGTCTCTAAGTTTTACCCTTGACTTATCCACGGGTCATAGCAAAATCCATAATTTGGGCCCCAACACTTGCCCTCGACTTATACATGAGCATATATGGTATATTTTAAAACCAAAGGTGTGTATTCTATAAAATTCAGCAAATCTACTTATATTTTCTCTGCATAGGATACCCACCCCATCCCAGCTGCCTTTGCTAGTCAAAAGGATAGTCATTGCACTGAAAACCTATCTCATGGTTGTTAATAGTTTTGACTGAAGGCCTTTCTGGCTTTGGAGAACATAGCAGACATTTACACACACACTTTAAAACAGGGATCGGCAAATAGTGACTTTAGGGCTACACGTGGCCCTCAAGGATGTTTTTGTAGCTCTCAATAACTCCAGAATTCCCAGACTGACCAAGTGCAGCAATTTATTTATTGTTTCTTGCTCCAGGTGCAACAATTTATTCTTTGATAAAGTTGCAAAGCCTGCTTGTTTTGTTTAACATCAAACAATACCCATTTCTGAGACCCAGAAATGGACTTCCAGCCACTTTGGAGTTTTTATTTTAGTTTTTGGTAGTCCATGTTGCCCCTGAAAGGTTTCAGGGCACATAAGTTTCCCCAGACCTCCTGTTGTTGCCTGCCTGCTTTAAAGTATATCTTTCCAGTTATAAGAGCATGAAACATTATTTAAACAAAGAATTTCTTGAATTTTGTGGTTGTGAGAATTGCCAAATGCATGGAGGTTTGAATACCATATGTGACTATGGGGAGCACCACAGATCCATAGCTGGAAGAGGTGAAGTCTGCTAATGCTGGGCATGTTCACAAAGCTGTAGGGAAATCTACCAAGACAACAGGAGCCACGAGCCATTTTTCCCCATGTCTTATTGGATCTGAATTGCAGAAAAGCAGTTTATCCAACCCCTTGTGACCTTGGAAAGGAAATCTCTTGCATTATCAGCCAGGCTCTTAAGAGTTCATTCCAGTTTCTTTTGGCTTGGAGCATGGTGACCATCACCTCAGGGACTTATAGTCTGACTTGGAGGAAAGGTTCTTGTTTTTTTAAGGCTTTTATGGAGTTGAAAAGCTGCCTGACAGTAGTCTTTTATATATATGTAGTATTGGAAGAAAATTATATTGTATATTCAATAATATTTTCCGCTTGTGGGGTATGGGGCAGTTGGAAGAGGCAGCTCCCTTGACTACTGATTGCAACACACTTGGGCTAGGCTCCCAGTTCTGTGCACCTCCTCTCCCCATGAAAGCAGCAGTGGAGAGAAATATACAGTCATAACCTTTGGCTGGCCATTGTTGGAAATTTGAACAACAGAAGTGAAATAAGCAGACTCCCATTTAGTTCCTTTCAGCCTAAACGAAGACCCTGTGAACGATCCAATGCACAGATTTCCCTCTGATCCTACTATGGAGCCTAGAGCACTTTGGACTATCTGTTGAACACACGATAAATTTCTGTCAGGGCCAAAGGTGAATGGGATGCAAGATCAGTTCCAGTTAGGGAAGACCTGTTGAAACTGTGACTAAAGAATAAATCAGCAGTTACGTAAATACAATTGATTCAATAAATCTGATCTGGTTGGAACTAGAAGTTGGATTTAGGCCCTAGGCCTAAACTACTCCTGGTTGGGGTTACACTCACCCTGAAAGAATATATTTGCAGTATGGGGGTGCTCCTGAATCCTACTCCAAATGACAGCCCAGTCAGGAG
>NC_056525.1:147760419-147767001 GCF_019175285.1 Sceloporus undulatus
TGCTTATTATCAGCTTTAGCCTTTATGCCAGTTGTGCCCCTACCTAGAACTGGAGGACCTAAAGTGGATGCACTGGTAACCTCAAGGCTGGACTTTTGCAATGAGCTGTACATTTGGCTACCTGTATACCAAGTTTGGAAACTTACCGAATATACTTGTCTATAAGTCAAAAAATTTAAGCCCCAAAATGGGCTCCAAAATCCTAGGTAGACGTATATATGGGTCAGTATGGTAATACATCTCTGTGAGCCTTGGGAGAAGGTGGGGAGGAGAGAGAGGAGAGAAATTGGAGGTCTGTGTTCCCTTTTTTTGCAAGCCATAAGCCTTGGGGAAAGTTCTGGGGAAGGGAGGGAAATCGGAGGTCTGTGTCCACATTTTGCAAGCCCAGACTGTGACTTTTGGGAGAGGTCCAGAGAGAGAAGGAGGGAGCAAAGTGTTGCTTCCCCCCCTCTGTTTAGATCCTTTGTTCCATGCCTCTGAGTTTGACCTTTGACTTATCCAAAGGTCATATCAAAATCCATGATTTTGCCCCCCAAATATGCCCTTGACTTATACATGACATTGACTTATACACGAGTATATACAGTAAATTACAGTATAATTATCCACGGCTTAAAAATACTTTAAAAATATATAAATTCCCATTGATTTTGCCCTTTTATATAAGGGACACCATTTTACTATGCCTTTATATTTAATGAGACTTGAGCATCCATGGATTTTGGTATCCGTGTGTGTGTGTGTGTGTGTGTGTGTGTGTCCGTGTGTGTGTGTCCTGGAACAAAACCCCCACGGGATACCAAGGGCCCACTGCAGCTGAAAATATGGTAGCCAGGTTGGTTACTGATACATCTAAGAGTGACCATATTACACCAATATTAAAATCATTCCACTGAGTGCTAATTAGTTTCTTGGCAAAGTACAAAGTGCTGGCTATTACCTTCAAAGCCCTACATGGTTTGGGTCTAAGTTACCTATAGGATCCCCTTCTCTCATATAATCTGCCTCATATACTCAAGTCCTTTGGGATACTTCTACTTCACTCAGCCAAAACTTGTCTGGCTGTTACCCAGAGAACATTTACTTTGGCTCCCTTAGACTATGGAATGACCTGCCAGAAGAGATTTGCCAGTTCAAGACACTGAGTATAAATCAACAGCGAAGACCACTTTCTTCCAGCAGGCCTATTCAGATTATTTTTAAATTATGTTTTTAGAAGTATTTCTTGATGGATTTTAATATGTGTTGGTTTTATATGCTCTTTTAACAATGTTATGTGTTGACTTATTTGTTGTTGTTCCCCACCTCGATCCATAGGGAGAGGTAGGTGAGAAATGAATATGATGATGTTGATGATGATGTTGATAATGGTTAGAATCCTGTATGGCACTTATGTATTACACAGCACTGTAACTACACAGCAGTGTACTGAAACCCAACTCAGTATTGCAGTCCACATTTAGCAAGCTGTAGCTGCTAGGATCAATGGGGGGTTCATTCACCTGTCACTCAGGGAACAGAGGGCTGATGGTACCACCCTCTCCCATGAGTGATCTCTGGTGCAACAGACTCCTGTCATAATTCCTTTTTGCACTGAAAATTACTCATGGATATAGTGGTGAAGGATATTGTCAAACAGCTGCTTCTGGATCAATGGGAAATGGACTCCCATGAAAGTCCCATAATTTCCATTTATGAGGCAGCCGCTGCTGGAATCAATTGATCCCAGCAGCGGCTGTCTCATAAATGGAAATTATGGGACTTTCATGGTCCCTATGTAAACCCTAAATAAGGGATTACAGATGAATCATGAATATGTAGCGGTGTAACTCTAGTGACAATAGACTCTAGTGACTCTAGGGCCCAAGAAAGATGAACCCAAAGTGCCACCTTTGGGTAAATTTGGGGGCCAGGCATTCAGATGATGCACGCCTCTGGATTGGGCCAAAGCAGCGTTGCGTTGAAATTGCCAGGGCTCTTCTCGGCACCCTCCTTGTTGGCTGGGCTTTCCCCTTTGGCCCAGGCCCCCAGCGCCAGCATCAGCGGCATCCCCCAACAGCCCAGGGCGCCATTGCACTCTTGTTCTTGCTGCCTTCTGCTCTTGGCTTCTCAGGCTAGGGGATAGATGCCTGAATCCTGGCTTCCTGCCTTTGCTGCAAAGCTGCCTCCCTCCCTGCCTCCCTTCCTCGCTTCCCTCTGGGCTGGATCCCCGTGAGAAAGTGAGCCTCCAAAGCCTCTGCGTCACCCCTAAATTTTGGCACCCTAGGCGGCTGCCTAGTTCACATATATGAATGAGCCGGCCCTGACTATATTGCTAACTAATATATGTCAACAGATATGGAAAACAAATGGCTCCTGGAGCAGATCAAGCCAGAAATCTCCCTAGAAGCAAGATGACAAAATTCAGGTTGCTATACTTTGGATACATCATGAGAAGGCATGAATCACTGGGAAAAACAATACTAGAAAAGATAGAGGGAAGTAGAAAGAGAGGAAGGCCACATGTGAGATGGACAGACTCTATCAAAGAGATCACAAGTGTGAGTTTGCAGGACTTGGGCAGAGTAGTGGAGGATAGGTGGTCTTGGAGATGTCTCATCAGCAGAGTCTCCATGGGCCAAAATTGACTCGAGGGCAATTAACAACAACAAACTGAGGTCTGGAGAGGCTGTGCTGCAAGCTATAGATCATTGTCATTTTTATGTTTTAACAATGTAATGGGATAATATTCTAAATGGTTTCCAAGTTCCCCTTGGGATTTATGGATCTTTGCCATGTCACCTTTGTGTCAGAATCTCTGCCCTGTTACTTGGATAACATCAGAAGCAGCTAAAGTAGGTCCCAGTACTAGCCTTTTCAGAAACTGGGCTCCTCTGGTATAGGGTGGGGCCTTAGTGTGAACCCTCTGTACAATATATAGAGAGTCTGATGTTTGCCTGAGCATTGATGAATTGACTCAAAGTGGCAAAAGTAATGTGAGGAAAAGCCTTGAAGTGAACTATCTCCAAAGTGATGAGGATCCAGCTATTACAGCATATGGCTTAAAGTTAATACCAATGTATGCATACCTTGCAATTCCTCTGGTTCCTCTTGGCTATTTGTTGTGTGTTGATACTCCTCTTGCATGTCCTGTGTTCAATCATGGCCTCTGTCACTGATATTGCGCTTCTCCTATTTTCAGAATCCTGAAAGCCCTGAAACAGTCTGAACAAGAGTTTTAACTCCTATGTTTTAATGCTATTTTTATAATGGGAAGAACTGCCTGTGTGGTCTCTCATCACTTTGTCACAAGTCTGAGTTCATATCTATCACAATTGTGCTTTGTGTAAACATGTAGTCCAACATGCATGCAAGCACATACACACAGTGTATTTAAATATTTATGCCTGAACAGTGATATCATGGATTGTCTCTGTCTGAAGGAGACTTAAAAATGTTATGTGGGCATTGTAACAGAAAGACTAAAACACTGATTTCCAAACTCTATAAACATGTCATTCTGAAACTACTTATTGTATTATTTTTGGGCCTGTTTTGTTGAACCGACTCTGAAAAATTGGCATCCAACATGTCACAACACTGTTAAATTCTCTTCCAGATCACAAATGCTTCTATTCTTGCTTACTGTAAATGACTCAGATATTTAGTAGCATGGTTATCTAGTAGCCTGAGCAAGGGCCAGACTATTAAGGGAGATATCTTGCTTTTTAAAAGGAGATCTCCTCCTCCTTTAAAAGTTATATGCAGCTGTTATGGAGACCCAGTTCAGGGACACTGGGAGACTTGCAGTTTAACTCTTTTTCATATATTATTTTCCCATTCTAAACCCTGTAGGTATTAATAATTTGTCCCATGGGAGAAAACAAACTGATACCCATCATATACAGGAAAAATATCTATGAGGCTGGTTTCATACTAAGGGTAATGGCAGATTTGAAACTTAAATTATGTTTCCTGACTCAATAACCCAATATCATAGGTGCAGTTATACTTTTTTTCATGCAGACAGTTCAGTCGCATGCCTTATGTAGGTGCCATCTTACATTTGCAGCTTATGTGCACCATTGTATTCCTTACCTATCCAGCTCCACAAGTTATAGTCTGTACCACCCCTTTTCTCACTGGATTGGGCCAAGGCAGCCTCACTGGCAGCCCTGTGGCCCCAATCCGGCATTTTTCCAGGCCACGGAGAAGCGGCAAAATGCCACTTCTCTGTGGCCTGGAAAAGGGGTGTCCTTGAGATTTCATGCCCCCAGACACCCTGACGCTAAAGAGGACAAAGGGGCGGCCCTGCATTGTTGGCCCAAAAGAAGCTCCGTTGCGCTGCTAGTAAGGCACAATAAGCACCCTCCAGTGGCACGGTGACATATCCTGTGTGACACGCCATTTGGACGCATTTCACAGGACACATCATGGATGTGCGGCCCCGCCACACGTGCTAGGGTAAGGGAGCGTGTAGTTACTGTGCGCTCCTGAACCCTAGTGTTGGCCGCGGTACACCACTTTGTGCCCGTGTGTATCGGGCCTTAGTTTCTTTATCCGTTTTGGAGCTCATTTGTGCACCTCCACCAGGCCGCCATAAGCGGCCTGAGGAGGTGAAGAGATGTCACACACATGCCGCTGCGTTTGGATGTGGTGCGTACGTGACGTCATTCTCACACGCCCCATGTGGACAGCGCCACATAACAATTGCGCTGTTCACATGTACTACGGTTAGGGAGCATGAGGTTGGTGCACACTCCCTAACCTTGGTATTGCCAGGAGCACGGCACATTTGGGCCGTGTGTACCGTGCCAACATCTGAGGAGCCAAATATGAAAACCACCAATTTAAAGAGGTGCTCCGGAAAAACTATGAAATCTCCAGTTTAAAACTGGCTGGCTGTTCACCAGATGCACAAGTGACAAAGATTGGTCTACATCTGCCCCAAAGACTCCCTTTTCCATTGTAGAGTATTCATTGTATACATTGTAGAATATTCCATTTCAAACCGGATTCAGGGCAGGATACGGAGTTGAGACGGCCTTGGTCGCCTTAGTTGATGATCTCCGTCTAGGCATTGACAGGGGAAGTGTGACCCTGCTGGTGCTCTTAGACCTCTCAGCGGCCTTCGATACCATCGACCATGATATCCTTCTGGAACGCCTGAGAGAGTTAGGTATCGGAGGCACTGTTCTACAGTGGTTCCGGTCCTACCTCTCAGGCAGATTCCAGATGGTGGCGCTAGGAGACAGTTGCTCTTCTAAAAGAGAGATAAAATTTGGTGTACCCCAGGGCGCAATATTGTCTCCTGTGCTGTTTAACATTTACATGAAGCCGCTGGGAAAAATCATCCGGAGACATGGGGCAGGATGTTATCAGTACGCTGATGACACCCAAATATATTTCTCTATGTCTCAAACTGATGCAGTGTCTATGGATGGCATCTCTCCTCTGAATACCTGTCTTGGGGCTGTAATGGACTGGATGAGGGAAAACCGACTCAAGCTGAATTCCAGGTAAGACGGAGGTACTTGTTATAGGAAACCCAAGCCCAGGTATGGAATTATGTCAGCCAGTTCTGGATGGGGTCACACTTCCCCTGAAAGACTCTGTGCTTAGGGGTGCTCCTTGACTCGTCGCTTCACCTGACAGCTCAGGTAGATGCGACAGTCAGGAGCACTTGTTATCAGCTTCGGCTGATACGCCAGCTGCGCCCCTTCCTGGAGCAGGGAGAGCTTGAAACAGTTGTACATGCGCTGGTCACCTCTCGATTGGACTTCTGTAATGCGCTCTACATGGGGCTACCCTTGTGCCAAGTTCAGAAACTTCAACTTGTACAAAATATGGCAGCCAGGTTAATTACAGGTACTCGTCGTACCGATCACATAACTCCGGTTTTGAAATCCCTTCACTGGCTGCCAATTAGTTTCTGGGCAAGGTACAAGGTGTTGGTGATTACCTTCAAAGCCCTACATGGCTTGGGTCCAGAATACTTAAGAGATCGCCTACTTCCATACTGTCCGTCCCGCACTCTAAGGTCCTCAGGGAAGAATCTACTTCAGCCAATAAAATCTAGGCTAACTTCAGTCACCCAGAGGGCCTTTTCCATCGCAGCTCTGAAGCTATGGAATGACCTGCCGAAGGAGATCCGTGACATTTCTACTCTTACAGCCTTTAAGAAGGCTCTTAAGACGGATCTCTTCCGGCAGGCCTTCCCTACCTAGTTCTACTCCCCATTTACTGTGACTTATGTCACTCTGTCCACCAATTCTTCTCTTAAATTTAATGAGAAGAATTAAATTAAAATTAATTAAAATAAAATCCTTGCCTCAAGAAGAAGAGCCCTCTCTCCATGACATCATCATCAGACCTAAGAGGGAATGAAAAAGAGAGGCCCAACTTCCATCAGGCCTAACTGTGAATGTACTCACTTTGCTCTCTTTAATTTTTTTGTATTTTATTTATTTATTGTATTTTATTTTATTATCTTTATTTTTACTGTTGTAACCCACCTGGATTCCTTGTGATTGGGCGGGCTATAAATATATTATTATTATTATTATTATTATTATTATTATTATTATTATTATTATTATTATT
>NC_056525.1:147767011-147925903 GCF_019175285.1 Sceloporus undulatus
GAGAAGCTTTTTACAATATGCATACCCTAATTCTTTTGCCTAAATGAATGGGCCAGGTTTTTCCCTGAACAAGTGATGTCTATGTAATCCTGTTTACTTTGCATGGACAAATAAATACAAATATGCAACCCATGTGAATCGATTTTGCCTATATATATATATATATATATATATCCAATTGCAGTGAGGACTACATTTCTTTGGACCTCTAACAGAGGACATTTCACAGTTTTTTTTAAATAATGTATTACAATGGAAATGACAGGTGGATGTTGTTGTTACTCAGCAGATGTTGCAGTATTTTAAAACATATGCAGCTTTAATATAAAATCCATATGAAACAGATGGGGATTTTTCAAGCTTTTATATTTAAAAACTTTTAAAACTTTGGGTTTTGTTTGTCTGTTTGTTTGTTATTGCTGAAATACCAAATACACTGGCAGATGGCCAAGCAGGTGCTTGTTTCTTGCTTGTATAGGATGGGATCACGGACAGGGGTGTCTGTGTCCAACAGATGGTGTTTATTATCTATTTTACTTCATTTTATTTTTGTCCTGCCTTTCTCTTAGCATGGGAACCAAGGCAGCTTGCATCAACTTAAAAAGAAAACAGAATAAAAATAACAACATCACTATTTAATACAAGTGTTAAAAAAGATTAAACAGTTATATTAAAATCATTAAATTATAATGTTTAGAAACACATTAAAACATAAATAAGCAGAATATACTCCATTAAAATATCCTTCTGTTACAATAACTCAGTGTTTCTCAAATAGTGGGGCGGGCCCCCCAGGGGGGGCGCGAGGCTCCGTAAAGGGGGGCGCGAGGCTCTGTTATGCAGAGGTGTACTTATAACAATTTTATAGACATATGATACTATTTATAGTTGCACGGGGGGCGCGAAATGTTTTCTTCTTCCTAGGGGGGGCATGACAGAAAATAATTGAGAAGCACTGCTAACTGAAAAGCCAGAGGCCTGAATAAATAGAAAGGCCATTGCCTCTTGGCAGAAAGAATGTGGATCAGGGACTAACCAAGTCTCTTATGATTGTGAATTCCACTGAGCAGCCACTGAAAAGACCCTCATCCTCACCAAATGCAACTGTGTTGGTGGCAGGACAGAAAGAATGCACTCCTTGAAGATCTTAAAGGTCAGGCAGGCTCCCAGATTCCAGGCAGGACTCCCAGGTCCTAGAAAGTATTGCCAGTGGTAAGGGTTGATGGGAACTGGAGTTCAGCAGCATTTGGAGGGTCAAAGGTTTCTGATCCCTAACCTAGAGACAACTGAATGAGTTTTGTTGCTAGGCCAGGGAGCAGATCTTGGCAAAAGTATGTTAACTGAAAAATATGAAGCCAGTGTCAGTGTTCAAAATCAATAATTCATTGAAATCTATTTAATCTTACATAGTTTTATATTTACGTTTGCATTGATTTGATTGTATTTTAGCAGACATATGCCATTTAGTATTTTAAATACTTGTAGTCTGTGATTTTTATCAGTATCACATCTGTGTGTATAAATCAAATGAATAATTAGATAATGATTATTTGCACTCGTAAACTAGCGTCAACAGGATGACAAATTTAAACTTACTATAGTAGACCTTATGGTGAAGCAGTCTGATTGGTTCTTCATGCAGCCATATTAATTTCTGAGTGGTGATGAAGTAAGCAGAAATAATTTCATTTATCAGGTATCTAGGATAGTACCCTTGCAACCTTTAGCTCTTTTGAAGAACTTTTCTTTCAGAGTAATTTCCTTTTTAATGCTGCTAGTGTGAATATAATATTTTACCTCTGTAGAATCATTCCATCATCATGTGGCTATAAGGGGAAAATAGTTTGAAAAATAAAATTTTGTATTAACAGTTACACCAGAATTTTCTAATCTGTTTTTGTTGATTGCAAAACATAGATATGCCAGATACTAGTAAATTATACATACTATCTTAAAATATCTACGGATATTGTCACTAAGTTGCAAAAAACTAAAAACTGTTCAAATGAAATGTGATTCAAACATGAATTTACCTGAACATGAAATGCTCACTTATCTTGTCTCTTTTTCTCCCCTTCCCTCTCTTAATACGTCAGTTTTGTTCAGATATCTTTTGCAGAGGAGTAAGAAGACAGGTTTTGCTTTTTGCTTTTTGTCTGTTACATGCTTTCAATATCTACAAATGTCCTGGTTTATAAAATGGGGAGGGGGATTGTCACAGCATGCCATTCTGTGCAACAAGGGTCTAATCATGCCAACTATAATTACTGTAATAAAATATTTTCCATTAAATTAAAACAAAATACATCTCTCAGTCCTACCATCTGTATTTTCCCCCAATACTCTAGTTCAACATCATTTCCAACATTTTGCACCCATTTAACCACACAGTCCTTGATCTGTTCTTCCTCTAAATCTAGTTTTAACATCATTTGATACATTTTTACAACCACATGTTCATCATCTTTACAGGGATCTGACAGACAGGCAAAAAGCGTTGCCTTTGGGCCAATCCGGAGGCATGGGATGCTGATGACGCATATCCTTGGATCATCCGGAAGCCATGCCAAGGCCGGCTAGTGCGGCCCAAAGCCAGTTGCCAAAGGAGTGGGGGAAAACTGCTCCTTGTCAAGGCATCTTGACAGGGCATCTTTTCTTTTCCTTATTTATTTTTGTAAATACAGTTAAGCGATTAAGCGATCGAGTGGTTAAGCACCTTTGTAAGTAGTTGCTAAACCATTCTGTCGCTTAATTGATTAATTAATTTTTTAAAAAAAGGAACTGAAAGTCACACCAATAAATAACAAGACAGCACTGGGGTGGGGCATTAAGGAATGACATCTCCAAAAAATGGGGAGGGATGATAAACACCCCTCTGCCATTAGTCCCTTCCCTCCAGAATGCTGCGATTCCAGTCTGTTGTTCCTACCTGCTGAACACTCTTTGGAATAATGATTTTTCAAAAGAACCTCTTTTAACCTAGTGTCTGAAAAAAACAGTTCTTTTGCCTTTGATTCAGTTCATCATGACAGATTCAATCACATCGCGACAGAAACCGGTTTCAAATGGGATCAAGGGCCATTTAATTCGCTCAGCGATTTGATTCTTTTGATAGTGGGAACGAGCCCTTAGAGCATGTGGAGCTTATCTCCTTTCTGTTTGCTACTTCCATTTTGCACCTCCTGGTTTTAGAGGAGTTGGAGAGGGGTTGAGTTTGGAAATACATTACTGCTCCAGGCAATTTTTCACCAGAATTTTTTTTCCCACAAAAAAGGAGGTGAGAGCCACGTATGGTCTTCAGATTGCATTTTCCTCACCTTTGACATAGACATTGTGCATTGTGCCTGTGAAGAACCCACTCCTTTTCTATTTTGCACATTTCTCCTGTGAACCCTGCTATCGGATTTAGGAATTCCATCAACTATGAATGTTTTGTTTAGGAAAAGGGTGTTCTAATACTACCATTTCTCCCCTGCAGGTAAAGGCAGCTCAAGCATCTCATCCGACGTGAGTTCAAGTACAGATCACACACCTACCAAAACTCAAAAAAATGCCGCTACCAGTGAAGGTATGCAGATAGTACTTCTTGCTTCTTCTGTTGAATTGGATAATGCTTGGACGGACTTGTTTTTCTTTTGGTTGGGGGTGGAGAAAGTGGGCAAAAACAGCCAACCAAAGTAACTGTATTCTCCCTCCCACTTTGAGGCTTTTTAAAAAATCTGTTATCTTTTAATGTTTGGGGACTCATGAGAGGTGTAGAAATAATAAATTTTAAGGGGACAATTCCGAATAAATTCTTTCAACACATGTTAATACAGTATATTATTCTTAGTGGGTCTTAAATTTAGTACATCTCGCCTGGACTTTCCAAGGGTAATAATGGACTGACTCTGGAAAGTGATCTACAACTAAACCTAAATGTAGTGTTTTCCTGGTGCTTAGAAGTTTGTGCCAAACAAACTAAAGTACATAAACTAGACTTATGTTCAGTGGTGATATGAAAGTCACACTGAGGGATCTCACCTGGAACTGGAAGGAAAGGCACCAGTTTTAATGTGTGGTTGTTTTGGCAAAGGATGTGTTGGGGTGTAAAGGGAGATGCTGGGCAACTATCTTCAAGCATGAGTTGAAATATAACCTGCTGATGAAGGCATTTTTGCACATGGGGCCTTAATACACTTTTCTGAGAGGTCATCCTTGTATAGACACGGAAGCATGCACTCACACAATATTGACAATTCAGTTCGATGCCCTGCTTAATTTGGGGTCCTGATGTTTAAAGTCTTGCTTTTTTACTCCAACGGTTAGGCTTTGCCAATACTATTGGTAAAGCTAACTAATTAGTGCTAATTTAGTGGTTGAAAGAAAATCATTTTAAAAATTTCATTAATTGTTAACAATATGTTAGTACTTCATTAGTTTCAAGCAAATCGGTTAAAATAACTGAAATAACCCCAACACCCCAAAATTATCCCCTCAAAATAATGACTTAAAATAATGTGAAACGTCAGCCTATTACCATTGTTGCCATTCAGGCAGTATAACAGCAAGTTTTAAAAACACTGATTAAAATGTTAATGAATAAGAGGTCACAGATTCATTTTTAGTAAATCATTTCCAAACTCTGTGCAGTTTTCTAAGGGAATACAGATATTTAAATCTTTATCCAGTATATAATAACAAGCATGTTAAGCCTACCTGAATGGACTGCAACTCAGCTGTTAATTTCATCCTCTTTCTCCTTCTCTGTCCCTGCTAACAAATAGAAATAGCTTCGCTCAAGCTGAGCAAGCCGCATGCTAAACAATCCAAAAGTATGTTCTTCTCCAGTTGCTCAATAGCCTGAAAGTTAATTGTATCTGGAGATAGCTAGGAGAGAAGCAAATTTAATAATACAAGAGGGAAGTAGTCAAGGAACTGAGCCTATGTGCATGAAAGAGTTGATCAGTCCATCTCTGTGATCCTTCCAGTTTCCAAGGAATAGAGCTCATATTGTGAGCTGTTCTTTTCTTGAGCTACGGTAGGGTCCTAGTGGGCTAGTAATCTATCCTTTGATAATGGGAATACAGTAGAATGTACAATCACTGGATCCTTCCCTTTCCCACAGCGTATGCACAAATAAAAATAGCTGAGTATTCGCTGTTAAAACTCTTATTTATACTTCATATTATGGTATATTCAGCACATGTTGCGTTGGGGTTTTTTTTGGTAATGGTGGCTCTGGCATCCCACCCTAGAAATAATGATATCACCTACCAAGATTTACCAGTAAAGTCATGGATCAATAGAAAATCTGTCTATGAAATATTTTTTTAATTAGGCAAAACAGAAATGTATATGTGAATGCTTGCTAATCAAACAATTGAAAAATAATTCAAAGGTTTTTGTATTTTCATGTAATACATGATTAAACAGGATCAGAATTACAGTGCGCCTACGTCATATGTGGGTGTGCCTTACACGGCTTCCAGTACATGTCAGAAAAAGCTCTCATGTTCTCTGGAAGAAGTAATGAACCAAACATAATCTAGTCTGTTTGCACCAGAACTGGGGTTTGTTCTGTGTGTCGTCCGATTTCTGCTGAGAGAGCAGGGAGAGGCCAGTTTACTTGGCCCTTGCAGACAAGGCCCAAGAAAGCTCACACTAACATAAACGCCAGTTAGTCTAAATTGTGCTGTCATATTTCTTCCCCTCCCTGTTCCTTGCCCCTTTTTATGATTCACAGTTGACTGTTATACAGTTGGTCTTGCTTATAGACGGATTTTGTTATACACGGATTCAAGCATCCACGGCTTGAAAATATTCAAAAAGAGTATGAATTTCAAGTATCAAACCTTTTTTTAAAATATCAAACCTTGATTTTTCCATTTTATATAAGAGACACCATTTTGCTATGCCATTGTTTTTAATGGGACTTGACCATACTCGGATTTTGTTATTCACGGGGGTTCCTGGAACCAAACCCCAGCAGATAACAAGGGTCCACTGTATCTGTGTCTTTGTGGAATATGCTAAATTTTATTTCCATAGCTATCAGACTATGTTCCATAGAAATTTGGAGTTTTATGATGAGACAGAGATGTGAAGGCAAAGGGATGGATCATCAGTATCAGTTCTTTTCTTGATTGCTTATCAATTGGTTGCCTACTGAATGTGTGGGTTCACTCTGTTGAAAAGTATTGTGTATGAGATGACATCAGTAATATTTTTTATCTCCGATGCTTCATTCATGAATGCACATCATTGCTTGGTACCAAACTGAACCAGAGGTGAATATCTAGGTGCGAACTGACTATAAGGAACTTTCTTTTGCAACTTTGTAAGGTTTCAAGAAGACTCATTTTAATGTATGGGGCTCAGTAGTTTTTTCTGTAGTAGCCCTATTTCCATGTGATTGTAATTATGCAAAGTAGAAAGCAAGGCCACAAATTACTGGTCCCTTTCTTGCTGTTGTGCTCTTGTCATTTTGGCTATGCTGTACAAATGGTGTGTGTTTGTGGGTGGAGAGAATGAGCATGCATGCATCTGAATAGACTTTTCCAGGAACTGTACTGTTGATGAGTCGCTTTAAGATTTTTAAGTATGTTCTGTTCTAAACAAGAGAAATGGTACTGTGATTGTTTTAATTATATGGGTGAGAATAAATTCCAGCTGGCTTGTTATTTAAGGCCACAATGTAAGGTCACAGTATATGTCAATTCTGGTGGAGAACTAGTGCAGTAGAAAGCATCTACTTTATTTCATTGAATAAAATTTTATAGATAATACATATCGAATGATCACAGATTACACATTGTTAGCATTCTTGCAAAGTCCTCTCAAAGACAGTACAGTGGTACCTCGGGATACGAAATACCCAGGTTACGAAATTTTCGGGATACGAAAAAATCCCATAGGGAATTATTGTTTCGGGTTACGAATGTTTTTTCGGGATACGAAAAAACTTTTGGTGCTTTTTTCGGCTTTTTCGCACGGAATCGCGGCTTTTCCCCATTAGCGCCTATGGCAATTCGGCTTACGAAGGCTTTTCGGGTTACGAAAGCGGCCGCGTTACGAATTAATTTCGTAACCCGAGGCACCACTGTATGGCTTTCTTATGCAATTTGGTTTGCTGGGTTTAGTCTACAGGAAGAAACAACTAGAGTTTGACCTCTGGATGATTTAAAATATGTGTTTTGTCAATGAGTAATGTAGAATAAAGCTTAATACTTTAGCCTGTTTAGAAATTTCTGGCCAATACCTGAGTGGCTTATTTTCTCCAGATTTGTTTTTAAAAAAATCAAACTTGGAGAGGTTAAAAAAATCACACAGCCAAACATTTCGGGAAGGCGAATTATGGGAACTCTTTGTACTCTGTTTCCTGTCCCAGGAACCCAAAACACATGCCTGTTTTATAAGGATTTTATATTTATGCTAGTATGTTTTGGTTTCATTTGATATTCCGGTTTTGTAGCAGCCACTTTAAACCTGCTTTTAAAAATATTTTTTCACTATTAATCATAACACTCAAAACTCATTAAACTGCCTCTACAGACCAAACCAAGTCCTTCCCTAGCAAAGAGGGGGAAAGGCAAAAAGCAACAAAATAAAGTAAAATAAGGTAAATCAGAAGATGTTGAGGCCTTTTTACAGATGAGCTTCATGGCTGAAGGTGTTTCCCAAGGGAGACTTGCACAGAAATGAATGAAGGAGATCTTGTGTTTGTTTGATCATGCAAGATAGAAACATTCCATTGCTTTTCCTGCCCTTTCGTCTGTCTTTTGAAGCTTCTTAAAGCCATAACATGTCTCTTATTTACAATGTGTTATAAAGTTCCATATAGGCTGATGTCCCTGTAACAATCATAATATATTCTTTTTTCGGTTAGAGGCATAAGGGCTGGTGGGAAGTGTACACCCAAATCAAAGGCCCACTAGCACCTTTGTACAGTTTTCAGAAAAATACTATGTGAGTAGGCCTATAGTAGTTATACTTCCATCTGATTTTAGCATACCCTGTGAGAAATTGCACTGCAGCATCAGACTCTGACTCTAGTCAACTGGGACAATATAATAAAGAGTATATTATTCTCCAAACAAACAAACAAGCCCTGAGGATCATACGCTGAACATGTCTTTACTTACGTTAAAACCAACTAATGTGTTTTTTTTAAAAAAATATTATAACAGATTTACCAACATGCCTTTTTAATTAATGTCACTCTCTCTCATACACACAAGGATACAGCCACTCTAAGACTCTATTATAAGCCTTCATACGCTACATTGCTTAAAAAAATGATAGCTGTGGAGCTAATAGCATCAAACCTGGAACCCATTATCTCCTTGAGAGGGTCTTTAAATGAGCCAAATTCCAAACAGATTCAATAAAAAGTACCATAGGTGCGGTACAAACTGGCCAAAAGGGCGGCCTGCCGGTGGCCTAATTTCCTCCAGAGGGAAGCCACAGCCTCCAAACAGTACAGCTCCCCTCTGGAGGAAAAAGAACCTGGGAAAACCGGGTTCTTTTTCCGCCACCATAATTACGTCATGAGTGTGCCAGTGGCGGTGCCCATGTGCACAGGGTGCCGCCATTGTAGTGCCGCCAGTCCGTGCTTGGGTTAGGGACTGTTCGCTTGCCGTGTGGTCCCTAACCCTATTTGCACCGCCGCCTTACCACAGAGGGCCTGTCTGCCCCGGGCCAAAGTTTATTAAACTAAATAGCCCAGAAAATTAATAATTTAACTTTCATTTACCCTTAATAAATTTAGGAGCTTAGCACACCATTTGTTAAACCAGTTTACCTCTAGCTGGCTTAAATCTTAAATCTGGCTGCCCAATCTGCCACCTGGGTGCATCTCGGGTCCATCCCCGCTTCCAGGAAAGTTCCAGCTGCCATTTTCTTAAATCAGAAAACTCCCGGATCCGTAAAGAGCCATGAGGAGCCCTCCTGGAAGTAGGGATGCACCTGGGATGCACCTGGGCAGCAGATTGGCTGGCCAAATCCATCTGATAACATCAGGATGCCACCCGATTTAAAATTTAAGCCGGTTTAGGGTAAGCTGGTTTTACAAGGGATGCAATAAGATCCTTACTCATTTTGGACAGGAATATCATGAATCTCTGTCAAATCTTGGTCAAACTGCTGATGGTTCTTTATTCAAACTATTCAAACTAGAATAACAAGGACCTGATACCAGTATGCTCTAAATTAAGATTGGAATGGGAGTTCATAAGTTTCCTGACTGGGGATGAATTTGAAATTCTGGATAACCTGAGAAAGTTGTGTGGAGAAAAAACAGTAAGTTTTGTTCCTGATGCAGTTTTTGATAAATGCACAGGAATTTGCTATAAAAGCTGATGCTTGCAGTCTTTTCATACATCATCTTTGCCAATTTGACTGTTGCACAAACCAAACATAGTGCGTATGTGTGCATTTGCCTTCAAATCACCTGTCAGCTTATGGCAACCCCATGAATTTAATAGGATTTTCTGAGGCAAGGAATTCTCAAAGATGGTTTTGCCAGGTCCTTCTGAAATACAGCCTACAGTGCCAAGCATTACATAGCAGAAAAAGAAACTTGGATTGACAGAAGCTGCAGCCTTAGCTGGTTTGAATATTGCACTCTTTCCTTTCCGTGAAGAAATCTGCACCATTTTCAGTTTCTGAACTGAATGCTGTGCAGTTTCTGGAAGTATGCAGTTTTCTGGTCAAGCTGCATAAATCATAGAAAAGCTGCACAGTTTCCTGTGATCGTACAGGCAAAAATCCCAAGTGTCCCAAAGCTATAGGATGAAAAACTGTTCTTGGCAACAATCAGGAATCAGAAAAATCCCTAAACTAACTACATCATCATAAGGAGAATAAATTATGTCTGTTTATAAATATACAATGCCAATGAATACTGGTACAAATTCATTTCAACAAACAAAACTAAATCCAATTGTTAATCCCAGCTCGATTAGAATCAAAAAGAAGATTGGTTCCAAATGACGACAGAAACATAAACACAAGAAGTGCTAAGAACAACAAAAAAGAGCCTGTATAGAGCCTGAATATAATACAAACATGTATTGAATATCACTCTGTTTATAAATACAGCATTGTCATGTTATTTAGAATACAAAAATATAACAGTCAGCAGATTTCTAGTGTAATTCTTTTCCAGTACAAAATTTCCAAGGTCAGAAACAATAGTTACAACAATACATTAATTTCAGATGTGCAGGGCCTAATTATCACAAAAAATATTGTGAGCTGGTATGGCCAAAAATATAATGTCGACATGTCAAGACTTTTTTTACCCAAGATGAGGTAATCTTTCTCAATCTATTCACTATGCTATGATTAAAGAACTGTTCAATTGTTTCCTTCTGAATTAGAAGAGAAATTCTTCATAAACCAATTAGTTCAAGGAAAATAAACAAACAATCCTTTCTAATGCCCTATGAGCATGAGTTCAGCTTGTTGAAACGTGTATTTTACCCCCATTGAATCAAGAGAACTTAGACTCTCCTTTAATGGGCCTTGTCAAATCTGTATGAGATAAGTGAAACCTTGAAGGAAGAATCTGTACTCCAGAATAGCTAATGCTAGAATAGGCGCGTGTACTCTTCAGATGAGAACCAGCATGTTGTCATGATTTGAATGCTGGCCTACAACTCTTGAAACCAGGGTTTGATTCCTCTCTTGGCCATGGAAATCCACTGAGTGACATTGGGCAAGTCAAATACTCTCGGCCCCAAACCTCTCCCTATAATTGGTTGCCTTAGGGTCACCATAAATTGGAAAAGACTTGAAGACACACAACAAGAACTGTTCAAATAATTATTCACAGTAGCATTACCACCAAACCTCAGATAAATTACCAACTATCTTATGAAATCATTCTCACCATTCAAGTAGCTGGAAAAGAAAGCTAACAAACGTTACTGTTTCCTCTAAATCTTTTCCAAACCAAAGCCAGAATACTGAGAACATCAGAAACAGACATTATATCACGTTGAGTTTATTTATGCCACAAAAATACATAACTAACCATCATATTGGGAACAGATGCAATGCATTCAAAAAGCTATATAGATCAATCTTTTCTTTAAATCCAACAAGTGGGCTTAAAGTGAAAATCGAAAAGGCCTTTGTTGTCATAAACAAAGTGGACCTGCTAATTTTTTCCATGTCTAGAAATCTTAACTTGGTGAGTGCATAACTACTGGCATAATAGGCCTTGCATTTGCTGTTGTTGTTTGTCTTCAAGTGATTTCTGATTTATGGCGACCCTACAGCCAACCTATCATGGGATTTTCTTGGCAGGACTTGTTCAGAGGAGGATTGCCATTGCCTTCCACTGAGGCTGGGTGCATGTCTTGCCCCCAGGTCACCCAGTGGATTTCATGGCCAAGGTGGGAATTGAACCCTGGTCTTCAGAGTCATAATCCAACACTCAGACCACTATGCTACGGTAGCTCTCCACCTGTGCACTAGTGTAGATGTAATTTATAACAGGCTTTGAAATGACCTTCAGTGGTAAAGGGGGTTTCGTTATGATGCAAGCTTGATCAGAATGGAAACCTTATCTTTGATATGGGAGAATCTGTGGTGCCTGTAATGTGGAAACTTTGACATCATGTAATACCCTTAACCAGATACTACAGGGCTGTATATTTTAGGGAAAGGTGTGCTATTATTGACCAGAAGAATTTGATAGTTGCTACTGTACTGTGCAGAACAGGTCAAGCCTATAGAGATCATTGCAAACAATCCAATGTGACTTATCTCTGATGGGATAGATACATGTTTAACCAGCATTGACGCATCTTTCCCGTAGGCAGCTTGTATGCAACCCGGGTTTATCCCACGGCTTTTCAAGAAGAGGAAAATCCTATTCTTGAAAAGCTATGGTATAAGCCCGGGTTGCATATGGGCTGTATATGGGCTACATACGAGCTGCCTACAGGGAATGCGATAAGATCTGTCATTGCTAGTTAAACACACATCTGTCCCATTGAGGATAAGCCATGTGGGATTGTATATAATAATCCCCTATGGCTGCTTCTGCCCACCTCATCTTTCCTAATAATCTGCTGCAGAAAACCAGATTCCCTGTGCTAAAATTAGACATCTTTCTATATTTACTGTATATAACTGTACTGTATTAGTATAGTTACATTTTAGTCTGAGAAGATAAAGGGAGATTATTATTTATGTGAGCAGGATAATAACAGTGCAAAATAGTGTTTCTGTGTGTAGTTCCCAGAGTGTTGCAGTCCTGATTTAAGCTTTTTAAAATGACTTTTTGAAACTTTTAGGCTTTGGAGCGCCAGGATTTCAGGAAAAATAGAATAATAAATTTTAAAAAATAGCAAAGGGGATGGGAAAAGGAGGGGAGGAGAGGAGGAGGGGACAGTGATGCCATGTCCCTAGAATGGTTTTGCGCACCCAGGGCATTGCACAATTGGTAGTTCATTCATGGGTTTCCCCCGTGAACGAAAAGAAGTGGATGGGGAATGGGGCAGCCATGGGAGGGAAGTGGCATCATGCGATCAGCATCGCCAGTGCTACTTCTCTCCCAGTGAAACTGCAGTTTAAAAACTGTGATAATCTCCTAAGAAAAAAGGAGGGTAACCTTACACAACACTATTACTGATTACAGGGCACATCCATATACATTCTCATCCACAAAGAAGGAGACACAAAGAGATGGAAGTAATTATAGAACTATTGCACTAATTTCCCATGCAAGCAAAGTCATGCTCAAGATACTGCAGCAAAGACTCTGACCATATATGGAGCAAGAAATCCCAGAAGTGCAACCTGGTTTTAGGAAAGGAAGAGTCACCATTTCCTTCTTCTTCTTTTTTGCTGTGAAGATACCCCAAAAAAGGCCTTTTTATTGTTCTTAACCTCTCCAGGAGATGTGGAGATGTTAGTAAGATGCCTGCATTTTGTTGTTTCTGTCCTTAGTTGAGATGGCATGGGGAGGGTATCTTTAGCAGGTTGGCCCCTCTTCCTCTGGCCATTTTTCTCCTGTTTGGTATGTTATATCTTGACTGATGAAGAAGCCAGTGAAGCTTCAAAAGCTTGAAACAAGTATACAGTATTGTGCATTTCAGATGGCCAGTAAAGGGATCACTGGCAGATTTTTGTTTGAATTTACTAAATGGCCAACACAGCTATGCCTGAATGTTTTCTGGATTGTAAAATACCACATTGTAGCAGCAACAGGGGAATCCTGAAAAGTGAGCCAGTGGACCAAGGTAAAACAATTTTTTCTTCTTCTCAAATTTGGACTGGATTGACATGTTTTACCTCTACACCTACCCAAATATTCCTGATACAAAAACATGGAGACTTCTTGAGGAATCCATTGTTGTCTGCCTACAAAGAGGCCTCACAGGAATGGAGACATATTGGATTGCAAAAGAGGAGTCCTTGTTGATATGCAAATGGACTTTAAATTTCCTGGACTTTGAAAATCTCCCTATTTCCACATGGCCAGAGGAGGAGGGGCCAGCCGACTAAAGATACCCTCTCCATACCATCTCCGCTAAGAACAGAAACAACAAAATGCAGGCATCTTACTAACATCTCTATTTTTTCTCCTGTTTGGTATGTAACATCTTACCTGATCAAGAAGCCAGTGGGGCTTTGAAAGCTTGCAACAAGTCTATTGTGCATTGGGGTTAGTAAATAAAGGTATCACTCTTTGGTGGATTATTGTTATGTTATCACCTATAAAGCCCTACATGGCCTGGGTCCAGTCTACTTGAAGGAACGCCTCCTCCCATACAATCCTTCCCGTACACTCCAATCCTCCAGGGAAAAACTTTTACAATCTAGAAAGACCAGACTCGCGGTGACCTCCCAGAGGTCCTTCTCTGTCACCGCTCCAAAAACTTGGAATGACCTGCCGGAAGAGATTCGCCAATTATCCTCACTCAAGGCTTTCAAAAAGGCGACAAAAATCTTTCTCTTCTGGCAGGCCTTCCCCGATTGATAATGTCCAGAACCAACTGAATCCCCCTCCTTTTATTATTTTTCTTATTTGTGATTTGTTTATTAATTTTGTCATATTGTTATGTATTTTTAACCATGTTTTATTGTTTAATTTTATATTTGGGAGAGAGGGTTGGGCTGGGGTCTTGTGGGGCTTGCTGTTTTTATTGTTGTATATTATATAAACTTTGCTGTTACCCGCCTCGATCCTCAAAACGGAAGAGGTGGGATATAAATAAATATTTATTACTGTTATTATTATTATGTGGGTATGTGAATTACTTAAAATCTTTTGGATTGTGCGTTTAAAACTGCTTTTTAAAGATATAACAATAAATATGTAGCTTGACAGAGTGCCCCACATGCAGGCTGGCTGATGTGTTTGGAAAATTGGTCTTCTATTGAATTTTTAAATGTGTTTTAAAATGTAAAGAAAATCAAAAGGCCAGCTCTTAGACTACTACCTAAAACAGTGAGTAGAACATTCCCTCATGAACATCTATTTCCTCCTCAGCTCTCCAAAAAGTTTTGACAAACATGCTTGGATGCCGAGAAAAACATTGACATCCACACACTTTGTACTCTCTCATGCAGTCCCTTCACCATGCAATGTACACAGTACCATAATCTCAGATATTATTGCCATTTATTGGTAAGAAAAATCACTTCAAAGATACCCAAAATGTAGGTGAATGTTTAAAGACACCCCAGTTTACTGCAGATATTTAAAATTTGTATAACCTTAAATAATATATAAAAAGACATTTTAAATTTAAGGTATGAAAAGTCTGGGAGGAAGTAATGGGAAATAGCTGTCTCCCAGAAGACAACTTTAGCTGTGAAATTCTCAACCCAAGGGAAGCAAGTTCCTTTCCTACTCACTGGCACCTGCCACTGATTATTAACACAGGCAGCAATGTAGTAAGTGGTTGGTGAGGAGCCTTGATATCTTATAAGGCTCCCAACTGTTACCACACATTACTAGATTTCATATATTTGCTACAGAGTTGCATTCCTGCCAGATGCCTTATTTCATCCTTCAGCAACCGCTGAGACCTAAACATGATCCATTCTTGAAGTTCATGTTCTAGTGTAGCCTGGTTTCCATGATTCAGTCCAACAAGCTGTTCCTCCCTCTTCCTACATTTTGTCTTACCTTCACAGCTGCTTTATCTTGTGCTCATTATCCTTTATCATACCTCTCATGTGGATTTTCCCCATTTTGCAAAATAAACTTTTAATATGATATTATGAGGCAGCTCATGTTCTGTTGACTTTGAGCAAGCCAAGAAATTTCTATGTTGGTCATGGAACACAAACCCCAAACCCAGGTGAGCTTCTTACAGTTTCATGTTCCATTGCAAACACTGGGATTCCTCCATGGGGGTGTAAAGCTGCGATACAAAATGTGCCAAAAAAGGAGGAGAATTAAAGCTCAGTTCAGATGGGAGGAGGGCCAGAACACTTAAATCATGGAGCAATCTAACAGGATGAAGATTGCTTGCCACTTAACTATAAATAACTAAAAAATGACAAGAAGAACCTCCGTTCCATTCATTGTACTATGAGTTATTTCTGCTGCCTGTTCAGCTTTATCTGTCTTTGGTTTAACTTGGAAAATTTGGGGGCAGTGCAAGTTTATCCTCAGTTTTCAGTTATGTCTTTATTTCTATAGCTCACTAGCAGTTTGATCAAACCTGGGGTGAGAAATGTGTCGCTTCTCCAGTGTTGTGGGACTGCAGTTCCCAGAAGCTAGACTGCATAGCCATTTGTGATGAATGATGGGTGATGCAGTGCAACAATATCTGGAGGGCCACACACCTCTCCAGCGCTACACAGTGCTAGGACTAAAGTATCTGTCATATTGGCCCCATACAGACAGGCCAAAATAAAGCTGCTTTGGGTCACTTTGGAGGTATGCTGTTTAAATGGTGCATGCGTCCTAAGAATCTGGAAGCTGCGCCAAATCCGTGATCCAGTCATAATGACTACCATGCAGCTTTGGTGCAGCTTCCAGACTCTTAGGATGCATGCATCATTTAAACAGCATACCTCCAAACTGACCCAAAGCAGCTTTAATTTGGCCTCTCTGTATGGAGCCATTGATCTCACAGTGTGGCTTTTTTCTTACTTAAAGTTAATAGCAATATCAAACTGTCATTTCCCCCACAGAAATAAGCAGAATAAATCAGAACCCCCAATTTTGAGGAGGAATGTTGTAAGCATCCTGAATTAAAATCATGTAGCTGATTTTACAGAAAGAAAGAAAGAAAGAAAGATGTTCACTCTCCTTTATGTAGAAGTTTGAAGGCAGCTAAATATTATAGGTGCTGTATGGTGGAAAGTGCCAGCCTGCACACATACTAGGGTTGCCTCGGGGCATCCTTTCCAGATGCCCTGCAACCCTAGTATATTGCCGCGGTGTTGTAACGGCAGCACCTTTTTTACATGGGCACTGCCATTATGATGTCACGGCCATGCCGCCTCCTTTTCGGAGCTCTTTTGGCCACGTGTATCACTGGTGCAGCCTTTAAACAGCTGCGTGAGCGATACAAAGAGAAAGGGGCCAAGCGGCCCCTTTCTCCCTTTTCCCGCCGCCTGGAAAAATGGCGGATCAGGGCCTCTGGGCTGTGGCTATGGCAGCTGAAGCCCCGATCCGTCGGGGAAAGGGGCGGGTGCAGGCCGCCCAAAAGGGCAGTCTGTATCTCACCTTAATTTCAGTAAAAGTAGCACCTGTTAAAATAGAGAAACTAATCAAACATGAGGAGCACACCATCCACAATGAAGCACCATAAACAAAATACCAAACAAGACCATTAAAAGGAGAGTTCAGCAGCCTTAATAATGGTGCAACAGCACCACATAATCATGACAAAAATGTTAAGCTAGCGCCAGCACAAGAATTGCCCCAATACCCTACTAATCAGAAACATCTTGGCCATATGGTGGAAGCCCATGAGAGTCAAAGTAGGACAACATTGATTTATGGAACAAACTGTGTCCATCTGTGACCACACATATGTATCTTATAATGAAGAGTCTGATCACATGTTGGATTTATTATGTCCAAAGTAGTCATGCATAAGCCCAGTCTCTGCCTGTGGTGGAAAATCTGATGCTCACCAACACAGGCAAAGAAAGTTGGACAGGATGCCTGTGGGGAATCAGGATTTGCTGATCACTCCAACTCTCTTTTTCCCTCTTCATCTAGGCTGTTTTTTGGCAACTAATCATCAGTAGGACCCATTAGTAGCTGACACAAAGACATCCTTCTGTTTGGGGCAGTGGGAAGCTATGCATACCCAGGATGGTGTGAACTGGTCCTCAGGTGACTGAAGATGGCTCACCAACTTAAGTGGCAGTTTACAGGCCTTTCTCCCATACTGACATCTGAACACAGACAATGTTTTGCAAAGTCAGAAGTTGGCACTGCTTTTAACCCTGTTTTGAGAGATTTTAGTTAGGACTTGCATCTTAACTGCTGTACTTGGTGGACCAAAGGAAATATAATGGATCCCAAACCTCTTAAATATTATTCATACTTGCATCCCTGAAATAAAGAAGCTGGCTGATGAGAGAACCAGATCTCTGTGCTGAGCCAAGATGGTCCGGTTGGCCAAACTTGTGGTGGTTTTATGTTGAAATTTCTTTTCACAAATAATTTTCAGAGAGCAGTAAGAAGAGCTCATAATTGGCTTGTGGTGAAGATGGAGGCCAAGGATTTTGGTCAAACAAAGTTTGGAATGCTTGTTTTATTTTAATAGCATTTGTGGGTTATTTTATCTAGAATTTTCATCTGTCACAGGATCAACTTTTAATCAGTCTCTTATCATAGCTCATGGAGAAAATATAAGCATGTGTGACATGGATAAGTGACACAAGCATCTTCTTCTGGAAAATACTAGGGCAAATTAAAGCCATAAATTCAATGTGATTCAAACCCTACAATTTATTTTATTTTGTGAGGATTTTTCCGTGTAGTTGACCAGCTGTGTATATCTTGATTTCTCCTCCTGAAAAAAAAGGTAAATTAAATTACTAAGCAATTGATGCCATATCTTTCTACACAGGGAGAGAGGAGGAGGGGGAGAGAGGAGAAGAAGGAGAAGATGAAGAAGGACGAGGGATGTAGTTACAAGGGGATAAATAAGGGCCACGCTGTCAGAGCACTCTTGGCAAAAAATGTCAGAGATGTGGCTATACCCTGGAATTGGGTCACAGGTGACAAGGTAACCTGAATTCAGGTGGCAGACATGATGACCCAACTTATGGTGAGTCCTGAGTCACAGGAAGATGATGACAGAGGGGCAGGAGGTGAAACCAGCCGACTTCAATTCTGCAGAGTCACAGCTGTCAGGTGACAGGAAACTGGGTGACGTCCCAGGAGGGGGAAGGACTCAAAACCCCAAAGAGGAGATGTGTATATAAGTGAGTGAGCTGAATGTTCAGAGTGGTGATGTTTGTATATAGGAATCTTGCAAAGCACTTTGATAGTCTGTCTGTACATATTGGAGCCAAAAGATTAAAGTCCTCTTTGTGAGGCAATTCAGCAGTTCTTTATCCGGCTGCCAGCTTCTGTGTGGGAGGATTTTTCCTTTGCAGCCTGCACAGAGCTACACAGCAGAGACTTTCCAGTGGCGTTCTTGTTCCATGTGCATGTCTTCTACAATGTTGCAGGTTTAATCCTGATTCGACATGCCCCAGCACTTGCCCCTCACAATTAATAATTCTACTCCCATGAAATTTTGTTTTAGTCCCAAAATTTCCATCATTATAATGAGAAAACAATGACAACAACAACATTCACACCTTGAATTCTTATATCTGCTGTGTTGGTAACTTTGCCTGCTTCTCCACTTTGGACACAGTAAGCTATTTCTAAAGGTTCAAATGAAGTTTTAGCTTGCTGCAATGCTAGAAATTTGGGGACTAAAGGAAAATGGAGGGGGGAAGAGTTGTTATTTGAAGGAGAATTCCCTGATTTTGCCCCTTTCCCTTGTTGTTACACCCTTGAACACTGCATCTCCAGCTCTCCCTCTGTGTATTGTAGCCCTTGTATAGATCCCACAATTAAAAATAAAAAAGGAGGAATGTTCAGTGCCCAGGACTGAACATTAGACCTTATTCCCCCAAAGTTATATTATATTCAAAAGGGATCTCAGTTACACACAATATCGTTCCAGTATAACAAAAGGAAGAAAATAAAAACATGAAAGGAGGAAAAGGAGATATTACCAAATGGGACACCCAATGATCTGAGGTAAGCATTCATTTGGGGAAGATTTAATTCCCTGTAATGTCTGAGATTTGTGTAAGGAACTTTGATGAAGCCAAGACAGTTTCTGCTTACTCAGTTTATGGATGATTCAGTTTAATGCCTCTGAGCACATTGGTGTTAGTGTGGAAGGCAGCTCCTTATGTAGTTTACTTACAGCATCAAGCTACAGTGCAGCCATTTCAAAGTGCCTCTGGACAAGAACAACATACTTAAGCATTTTAATTGAGAGAAAAGACAAATTCTTATCAGCTCTGAAAAAAGTACATAAATGAAATACAAGAGGATCCAAATGCTGAACTGCAAAGGCAATTGAAGCAGATCATTTTTCTGCCAACTGCAATCATTGTTTCCTTCTTCTGCCTTTCTTTGCTGACAGGCAGTCAGAGAGGAACCACATTTCTGAGAATAAATATTTAGATGAAGGGAATGAGTGTGCTATCTATGATGACAGGGTCCTGGATGAGGATGGGGTGATGTTTTTTCTGGGCCTGGGAGTCCAGATACCACCAGTCTGGGATCCAAGCATTTTATCACAATGAAGAAAACATTGAGGCTAAATTATAGATCATATTTGACAATGGCAGTGCAAAATTATTGCCCTGTGTTTGTATAGGATATTCAGGTTGTGGGTATATCAGATCATACATTTCTCTGTCTGCATGCAAGACATCACCGAAGAAGATAAGAAGAGTCCTTGGTTCATAACAAAAGCCCATGTAGTCCAATGTCATGTTTCTTAGAGCTGCCAATCAACAAGTACAAGACATGTAGAATAGCCCATTCTTCCTGTAATAGGAGATGGTATTCAGAAGCTTGGTCCCTTAATTCTGTAGGCCTCCTCCCAAAATGACAAAATGAGTCTTCCCTCCCCACTCACACCATAAGCCATTGGTCCTAATAAGTAGCATATGGCCATTGTTACAAGTAGGGACTGATAGCCCAACCACTGACCATTAATCTTTTTAATCTCCCTTTCAAAGCTGTCTCGGAGGGTAATCATCTCCAGGATCCCTTTGAAAATGCAAGTATGTACAAGAAAGAACCCAAACAACGCCAAACAGTCCTCCATTTTGTTCAAAACAGGCACTGAGTGAGGAAGAAGGCCCTTGTATTAAACATCTGTACCAGACCCAGAGACATTATAGATAGGCATCACTGGTATGAATTATAGTCGACCATCTGTATCCATGAATTCCTTATCCATAGATTCAATCATCCACAGCATGATTTTTTTGTTTAAAAAAAATGGTCCCAAAACCAAACCTTGATTTCACCATTTTATATAAGGGACATGATTTTACTACATAATTTTATTTAATGGGACTTGAGCATCCACAGATTTTCATATCCATGGGTAATTCTGGAACCAAACCCCAGCAGATACCAAGGGCCCACTGTACTGTAATGTCATAGAAGAGTAATGTACAATCTCTGACTACTATAGAACCACCTGTTCCTATCCTAGACAGAAACAGTCTATGCCAGAGATAGGGAGCCTCATGACCTTGGTCAAAATTGGGCTGTCATAGGTTCCTAATTTACTCCTCATTTTTCAAAAGACGATTGTGCCCCTTCTCCAGTATTTCATAATTGGTGGTGTATGACCCTTTTCATTCTAAAAGGTTGAAATGCCTCTCCTAAGGTTGAGTTGTAGATAGGGAGGGCTTTAAATAACGCCGTTTTTGGTCCCACCTTCATGCCTTAGGTCCTGTCCATCCCTGAAAGGCAGCCACTGAGAATTTCTTGGAAATTGATTTCAGCCCTTGGGCTAAAAGAGATTTCCTCACCCTTAGAAGGTTAGAGCTAACGAAAGAGAGAAGAATGAACAGCTTTAGAAAAGTGGAGTCTGAGAAGGCAGCCAGCCAACAGAAGCCATGAGCCTACGGTGAAAGAGGGTTTGAGGAAATGATGAGGAGAAGGAGAGAAAATCAGGAGAAGTAAATGGGCAGAGAAGAAGGCTGTACATTGCCAGGAGTTACATTACTGTGAGGACAAAGTACATACTGATGTGAAATAACCAGCCATTTATTTTTGTTTTTATTTTATTTTATTACTGTTGGTCTCCACTTATAATCCAAGCTGTGTAAGGCATTTTGACTTTCCTCATTGTAAATATGAGTGCATCAAGACTGAGGAGGTAGGGAGCTCCTGTAAAGGTTACTTTATCTTAAAATCTGAGCAGCATTTTCCTTTCCCTACCTTGTCCCAAAATCAAAGGCACTTTTGTTTAATAAGGGCACTTGGGCTTCATCCATGGAAAACACCAATTGAAGTAAGGTAGGGTGGAGATCCCTGTCAGATGAACAAGTCTTAAAAACAATATCCCCACTCCTACAACTCCATATCCTGCTTTCTGCAATCTATAAATGAGGCTCACTCTTCTTCAAGATATTGCAGTATGTCATTTACCTGACACCTGGAGTTTATAAGCTTTGGGCATGCTAAACTGGGATATGCAAAAGTGGAATGTCTTGCCACCACTCTCTGCAGACCACAGCCTCCTGTCTCCTGAATGTGGGATAAAGCTTTCCTTGCTCATTTGCTTCTTGAAGTGCTGGCCAATTTGGCTGGCCAAGGCAGACACAAATACATCGCATTACAGTCTATTGGCTGCCAAGTACTAGGCAGCTTCAGCAGTACTATGGAAAAGTCCAAGGCAAAGAAAGTGAGAGGAAGTCACAATTAATTTAATTTTCTCCAAGGCTGTAGTAAAACATGGCTGCAGGGCTTGTAGTGAAGGTGGAGAGGACCTGTTTGCTCACTTGTGTTAAAAGCCACAATGATTCATAATGCTGAAATGCACTAAAATGACCGAGACAGCATCAGATTTATAAAAACATAAACATGTAAGTGGCTGAGAGTCTAGCAAGAGGGCGAAAGTTTAGCAAAGTATATGTATTCCTGTGCATTACTTGTTTAACAGAAATTTTGGTACCAGAGGCAGAAATAATATGGAAAGAATAGGGAAACATTTCTAAACACATTCTGTAAGGAAGCTGGCACCCTTGAGCTGCAAGAGTTTGACTGTTGTGGAGAGAAAATGGTTAGGCAATCCTAGAGCACATCTCCTGCAGATACGTAGCATGACAGTTACCATTTTGTCGTTCATGAAGACTCTTTTCACACATAGTACAAACTGATATGTGGAGACAGTAGTTTAACCTGGACACTTTTCATATTTTGGAGGTACTGGGGGAGCAATTTTTAAAAAAAGATCAAAAGATTTGATAACTAGTGAATTTGGAATCTTGTAATCTAGTAGTTTGCTTGATACATGAAGAAGTTTGGTTCCTACATCCTCCTATTACAATGCTACAGTGGTGGCTGGTTTGCCATTTTTGCTCCATAAGATACATTTTGGAATTCTGTGGAAGAATACATGTTTGACATGGTCACTCACGCGTGTTTTTCAAAAGAAAATATTCTTATAAAACAACTCTTGTTTCTCAAGAACTGTTTACTACCGTTCCCCAACCAGGGGTGACAACATGAATATGGAGATTTCCATACCATGCAGTTGTGACTCTCCTGCTGAGAAGAAATAACTTGGCCCTCTGCCCCATACCTGTCCAAAACATGCTTACGAGCCATTTTAATTCGTAGTCATGGTGTAAGATTTCAACAGAACTGAGATAAAAAGCAAATTCTCTTTGTAGAAACTTAACCTTGAATTAAGTGTCTAATTTCATTTGGTGAATGTTTAGGCTAACAGTGTGCTAAATGCAGATGTACAGTCCAACCAGTTTGCTCTAGTAATTCAGCCCAGTAAGGGTAACTTCCATTTGGGTATCTGCACTGTGCTGTAGGGAACTTTTGAGATCTGTCTACAATATCAGTACTAGTATCTATCTACTACATACGAAGTGTTCTCATGCCTGCTTTGAAAATGTATCACTTTTTTCTTCCTGTTGTGAAATGAATCTGTCTGATGTATCCTGAAGCAAAATTCCCAGTGGGCTCTTCTTCTTTTGCAGGCATCTGGTTACCCAGCATCATAATTAATCTTGGATTCCCTTCTACTTGTTATATTTCCTGTCCTTTTATGATTTCAGCATTTATGAAACGTTCCCCTGTGGCAGACACATTATCTCCCACCTTTTAGAGTAAAGGCCTGAACAGAAAGGCCAAAATAAAGCTGCTTAGGGTCACCTTGGAGGTATGGTGTTTAAATGACACATGCATCTTAAGAGCCCAGAAGCTGCACCAAAGCTGTGCTCCGGTCCTTAGGACTGGAGTGTGGCTTTGGCGTGGCTTCCGGCCTCTTAGGACACATGCATCATTTAAACAGCATGCCTCCAAAGTGACCCTTAGCAGCTTTATTTTGGCCTGTCTGTTCAGGACCTAAGATACTGAGTTAACTTTATTTCAGGTATGTCATGAGCATTTGATGCAAGATTTAGCATGCTGGGAATCTGTTCTTTCATTTACAGAAAAGGAGTTGTAAAGTCTGATTTTTGGTTAGATTAAAACTACCAGAAAACTGCCATTCAATGAAGCTCATAGCTGTGAGATATTTGGAGAACTGTCGTTCAAAAAAGTAGCTTTTCTAAGCTCACTGGGGAAGTATCTGGGGAAGTTTGGGTAGTGGGAAGGAGCTGGAATCAGGAGAGCATAATACAATTGTAGCATCATACAATTGGAAGATGCTCCAAAGGGCATTTAGTCCAACCTCCTGCCACACAGGAATTCACTGCTAAAGTACATCTAAGAGGGGACTACCTAAATTCTGTTTAGAAATCTCCAAAGAAGGAGAATCCACATGGCTCAAAGATAGCCTGTTCCACTGTCAAACAGGGCTTACTATAAGGAATTTCTCCCTAAAGATTCATCAGCATCTCCTTTCATATAATTTGATTCCATTGGTCCTACCCTCTGGAACAGCATATTACAAATTCACTCTGTCATCTACATGACTGCCCTTCAAGTATTTTAAGATGGCTATCATATCACTTCTCAGTGTTTTCCTCTCCAGACTTAGCATATTCAACTTGCTCAATGATTCCTCATAGGAATTGGTTTCCATATGTTTTATCTTCTTGGTTACTCTCTTCAAGATATTTCCTAGTTTGTCAATATCCTTTTAAACTGTAGTGCCCAGAACTGTACACATGACCATAGATTTCAGTGCCCTATGAAGTATTCTATCACTTAACATGATGTAGTTAGTGGGAGTAAAATGTAAAGTGCAAATGAATCTGAGCCATTTTAGCAGATTTATTTTTTAAATGTTGAGTATATACAGCATTTACCACATGAATTCCTTCCACTTAAAAACCCCTTCTCTTTGTTCAGTTCTGCCTTTGTTGAACACGTGAAGCTGCCTACTGAGTAATTGGCCCATGTAACCCATTACCATATAGTAAAGCAAATTTGGGGATGTGGGGAATAATAGCTGCCAGAATCAGCCAGCCTCCACGGTCCTATTTGAGAATATCGACTTATACTTCTTGTTTTCATGTACAAATTGCACTTTAATATTTTACTTCCAGTCACTGCAATCAGATTAATATGCTGACAATCAGAATACCTTTCAGTTTCTCATGCATTTTGGAAGTTGTGCTGAAAAAAAAAATGGCCTGTGCAGTTCCATTTGTGCCATTAACTAAAATTAACAACAGTTACTTAAGAAGAGGAAAAGTATACTGTTCCAGTGTGAGAAGGAAAGCAGCAGTTGTTTATAAGATGTCCTGACGCCAACCATTATAAGAGCCTGTGTGTAATGGTATGTCCATAAATTCTTCCTTTTAAGAATAGGCAGAATCAGCTATAGAAGACTCCAGTCATTAGACTCCACATAATTAATTTTCCATGGATAGAGAGGTGGGAGAAGAGGGCTACAGTTGCTGTTACCACCTCACCCTCCGCATTTTATCCACTGGCCCTGCCCTCATGTTTACATATTTGGCAGCATATCTGCTGAATGCACCTAGTCTTGCCACACAGTCACAGTTCACAAAGTGAGTCTACACAAGGATAGCTGGCTTCCTCTTAGCAGGCATGCCTTCAGTCTGTGCATGGCAAAGTGTCAATTGTAGATGATATGGGGCAGGGCTCAAGAGGGCTGGTACTGATCTCTCCTAGGGTTTGAAAAATGAACTTATCTTCCACAAGTGTGGTAAGAACAGGCAAACTTATGCCAGGCGAATGTTGGCCAGTAAGAGGAGAAGAATTCCATTGCTGTCAGTTGTAGTCAAATAGGGGTTTGGTTTCAGACAGTTATTTTCAGTTATTTTATTTATTTACGGTATTTATACCCCGCCCTTCAGCCCTAAAGGCTCTCAGAGCAGCTTACAATTATTATTTTAATTAGACAGTTAGGGTCTGGTTGTGTGGAAGTCCTGGGTTTGCCTTTTAGCAGATGACTGGATGGGAAAGCAACCCAGCCCACCCAACTGCCCCCAGGTGCAGGTGTTTTGCCCAAGGGAAGACTGGGTAGATAGTCAACAGATGACACCTGGCCTCAGTTGCTCCTCTGCTTGTGGTCTTCCAGGATTGTAAATATTTAATAGGTCAATAAAGTGGACCTTATTAACCCACTTTTTTGTATCTGGTCTTATATTCCATAGTAGGTCACCAAATTTCCCAGCTTTACTGTCTGCTGTCTTTGGAAGGCTAGGGAAAGCCTGAAACTTCAGAAGAGTTGTTGCCAGTTAAAGTCATATCATTAATAACTGGAGATCTAAGGAACTGAACTGGGGAACTGTATGCATATGCAGTGTATTAAGTTTTGATTTGATAATTATAGGCAGAATGCAGTTAACAAAACACTGTCTAGGGGGAGTTGTTTTAAATTGGAAATGGATAGTCAGAGCCCATGCAGAATAGTGGCTTTGAACATTTGGTCCTCCAGATGTTTTGGACTTCAACACCCAGAATTCCTTAGCCTTATGCTGTTTTGGCTACGGCTTCTGAGAGTTGAAGTCAAAAATATCTAGCAGACCAAAAACTGTGATATACTGATGTGAAGCTCTTTAATCACTTTTACCAGATGGCAGCTAGGGATAGGAGAGAAATCAGCTCAGTTCCTATTCTAATGCGAACCTTCCTAATTGCCTTTCCAGAAGCAATATTTGAACAGAAATGTGATTATCTTTCAGTATTCATATTTTTCTGATTTTGTCCTCCACTCAAACATGTATAACAATAACAAACAAAAGTACATTAAATTGGGAGAAATTGCTTGAGAACACATATTAAGCAAAGGAGAAATTCATATGGAAGTGTGTACCAATTTTCATGTAGGCATTTAAAAAATCACAAAGTGGTGGGAAAAGATGATAGAGCCTGCAGAGAGATGAAGTACTAACAGGAACAGATAATGGAGAGAAGGGAGTGGAATCCTTCACTTCCCAGTGACATCATATGGGGGGGGGTTTGAGGGATGTGGGGATACCCTAAACGGGACTGACATCACTGCTCCCCAAATATGTGTCTTTTGGCAGTAATGGGTTGCTGGAACTCAGTGGAAGAGATGGTGTGAGTGGGTCACACTTTGAACTCAGATTGCCCCAATGGAAGTAAGCTGAAGACAAAGGGAGAAGGTGGGAAGAGGAGAGGGAAAGTGGGACATTTTAAAAGCAGCTGAATAAGTAGAGTAGCAGATGATTGATCAGGACTGTCCCTGCCAAATCAGGATAGTTGGAGGATATGAGATGTCCCAAGTTTAAGTCTCCCCTTTAATATCAATTCATCAAATGATTTTACGTAACTTATTTTTCTCAGTTCTGCATGTGCAATATGAGGGTAATAATACTGAGCTACCTGACAATCTTATTTGTAAATGGGGGACGTCAACTATGAAACCCACAAGAATTATAATTACTGTGAGGTAAAGTGAAACCTTCTTTTAAGCTTAGAGTAATGTCAGCTGTGTTCAGATGTTAAAGCTGTAGCATTTTGCAGTTTATACACAGATGGTATTCTGAATCTTTCATTGCTAATGAATTTTTCCTTGTGCTCTACTATGGGCCCTGGTCAAACAGTATTGCAAAATATTGTGCTTTACCTGGGACCTTCAAAAAGGCCAGAACAAAGCCTAAGAAGTGTGGGTAGTATCACTCTCTTATAAGCTTTTTGCCTTCCTGGCTACAGCCGCTTACTCCTCCATGTCATACAATTTTTAATATATTTAATTTAATATATTTAATGCACTATTTAAAAGCAGCTGCCAAAAAAAAAGGGGGGGTGGAAGAAGGCACCTATCAACAGACATGCTGACACACTCTCTGTGTTTACACTTACACATGTCTACATTCTTTAAGGATTGACATTTTCCAGAAATAGAATCTGTACAAGATTCTGGGTTGATAATTTCTCCACACTTCACATGTCCTGTGGGACTTGCATGAATGAGCAAAGCCATAGTCTTACAAACAGCAGTGGAGGATGTAAAACTGTAACGGGACTGTACCACTTTGCAGAAACTATTGGTACTGTATCTACAAAAACAAATTGCCAGAGAGAAGGATTTAAGCCTGCAATTACAACTGAGGATAACAATTCAGGATAACAGTACAGTTGGTCCTCAATATCCACGGGGATCCACTCTGGACCCCCCCCCCAGCAGATACCAAGCCTGTGTTGTCCCCAATGGCACTGCATGCACACTGCTGCACCACCATTAGGGATAGCCCCTGTTGTCCTGTGCCGCCACTGGGGATAACAGAACTTCACGGCAGCACAGCCGTATGCACATGACCACAGGACAATGGGGGCTGTGCCCAATGACAGCGCAGCCATGTGCATGCACCACTATTGGGGACAACGTGGGCTTGCCATCCATGGATGCTTGGAGGGCCGACTGTATAGAAAATACAAAACAACTAACAAAAAATAGCCATATTGGATCATGAGAATATAAAAGGGAGAAAGTTTTTTTTTTCTGTAGCCAAAGAACCTGTCATCTTTATCAATAGAAACTAATATCTAATTCTCTGATTTTGATTTATTCATCAATAAAAAGACAGTAATTGTTTTGAGACACTGCTCCTGGATTAATGGCATTTAACTTGAATTTTGTTTTTCCTCTAAGAAGTGAAGAATGCTTAACAGAAAACATGTAAGCTTATTATCTTGTTTGCCAGTTGCTTACCAGATGATCCTGCTTCACGTTGGCCAGCACAGTTGGCACTAGACTTGGCAGCTTGGCAGAAGCTGAATGCTGAACGCATGTGATAGTCTGATGGTCTATCTTCAAAAATTAGTCTTTTTTATAAAAATGTTTGAAAAAATGAACCATTTTTGGCTGGAAACACAAAAGAACTTTAACACTATACATATGAATGTCTGGATATCTTCAGCTTGCCTTCATAGGCACTGGTGGTATCAAACAGATATTACATTGTGTGTGTGTGTGTGTGTGCATGCATTCCAACTGCTTTGCTATATGGCTTATCACTTTTAATGAAAAAGAACAAGGAAACTAAATATAAAGTTTCATGTAGTCCACTGATAGCAGTTCATGATCTGTGGATAAATAAAAAGGCAGGCAGTAGGAATGTCAGAAAGATTTTTCAAATACTAAAATAACAATTTTCTTAAGTAAGTGGCAGAAAAAGCAAGCAAATACAGATACATTATTTCTGGAATATGACAATGAAGTTTTATGATCTAGGAGTCATGCAGCATTTGGGATGTATTCAATATAATGGTAGTAGAAAAAGCAGAAGAGCTGGCATTGTACCACTAGCAACTGTGTTTTCTACTAGCAATTGCATCAGGGCCAGGAGAAAATGTAGTGCAACATGAAGCACAATGAGTTTTGAAATCACTTGCCTAACAGCTTGTAGACATTAAATTCCAGGTATTGAATCTGACACTTGTGCAATGAAGGAAAGGGGTATTTAGCAAACAGAGGTTCTGTGCAAATTTAATGACAGCTCTATGGAATCTTCAATTTCTGGCTGATAATTCTCAGTAGTGTATTCTGCACTACTTTTAAAAAAAGAAAAAAGAAATCTGCACTAAAGTGATCTAAATTTTGCTTCAAGAAGACATCAAGGACACCTTGTCCTTATTATGCAAATTAGATCAATGTGCATTTTAATCCTTTAGGATACGTCATGCTGTGCTACTTCTGACAGTCTTGTTTAGCCATCTTCTTGGCCTCTGGATTTTTCTGCAGGGGACGTTCCATAATTTTCAAACACATCTCTCAACAAGCAAACACCTCTGTTTATATTGGGCCAGGAATTTTCTGGGTGGGGTTCAGAACTCATGCCTAGAGGGCTTTTACTGCATATTAGATGGTTGGGTTCAGCACCAGCTATGGTGCACAACAAATGAATAAACTGGGGTCAGTTGCCCTTTTGCACCTATCAGCAAGACCTTGGCCAGTCAGGGTTCTAAGTAATTCAACACATGACAGCTGTCTGCATCACTGAGTGGGTTTGGACCATTTCTTAGAGGCAGTAAAAAGCATACCACTTTCAGTTTTTGACCCTTTTTTCTAGTAATGTACAGGTGTATGGAACAAGAATTATGAATGTTTTCTATAAATGCTTTCTGAGAGAGAGAAAGGTGAGGACTCTTCAATCCATCCCTGGAGAATGACTACAAATATATTAACTGTTCTAATTGAAAAGCAGTTAGAGCCAGAAGCATTATACAATATCTGTTAGCCAGAGTTAAATTGCACTTTACTATTTGAGAATTGATTAAATTGCCAGGAAAGGAAGAGACAGAGAAATGGACAATGAGAAAGACATGCAGCCCTGGTTGCCATTCTTTTCTTCAATATTTTGTCTTTGGCTTGATCTCTTTCATGGTGTGATGCACTGGTGTAGTACAGTTGCCACTCAAAATGGTGGTCTGTAAACCAGTGCCAGTGCATGAGCCATCAGCTGCCTGTCCATTTCTCATTTTGCTAGTATTGATTTATTTCTCTTAATAAATTTGCAAAATCAAAGGTCTGTCAGCCCCATTTGTAACTAAAATATAATTTTTTTCAGAAAGGAAAGTCAGTTTGCAATAAACAGAACAATTTCCATACCAAATGTGATAATTAATTTCAAACACTATTATACATAATATATCTTATGTTCCTAAAGTAACAAAGTGACTTTCAATCTTTTAAAGGTATTATATCACTCCACTCCCCCCCCCCCTTTCCACAAAACTTTCTGGTTTGTTTTTCAACAAATATATTAAAAAAACAGGGAAATAACTCCCCCCACATGGTTCATTATTTCTGGACATTTTATATCTCGACACTTGAGGAGCGAGTACTTGCCATAATGGTGAAACTTACTATAGAACAATGGAGGACATCCCATTCAGTATTTCTAATGTTATAATCCAGATGTATGGCACTATAAATATTATAGTTCACATTTGCAGCTGTGGCACATTGCCATGATTGCACATTTGCCCCCCACAAATCCACCTAAGAAGCCAGGCAGCTACACCAACCAAAGGAGTTCTGAGGCACTGGGAGAACAGGGCACCCAAAATGGCATGGCCATCCTCCTCCTGCCAATGAGGCATAGTGTGAAAAGCAGTTGTGAGAGGACACTTGCAGGGGTCCCTGCCATTGTTTTTTTAGCATCACATGTTGCTTGTGGTGATGGATGCGGCATCATTCAGCATCCCACTCTCCAATGCATTGGAATTCATTTGGTTGGTGGTTCTAAAGTGGGCTTGGAGTGGTACAAACTGAGAGACATAACTAAGTCTGACAATGTAGGATCTCAGCCCCTATCTGTAATGTGCAATTTACCTATCAGTAATTTAGCCTGGGTGGAAGAGAGAGCAGCCCCTTTATTTATGTTTTGCAATCTCTTTTTGCCCATGTCCTCAGCTACATTTTGGTACTTAATACAGGATATGGGAGGGGGGCTGGGGCTGCTCTAGTTATGAAAGTGTTATTTTCAGGTTTCCAGAGTTTAACTCCAAAGTGATTTTGCAGCAGCTCTAAAAGGCTATTTTAATTTGTCACTTCATTTGAAGAAGTGTCCATTGATCCACTAAATCTTTGGGGGCTGGCAAAAGAGAGATTTTCCACATTCCTTTTTTAAATTATAAAACGAAGGATATAAGTTTAAAACATTCTGAGCTCTGTGTTTCCATGTTGTCTGCCCCAAATCTAGGAAAAAACAGTCTAGTGTTATTAACAACAGTGATGTAAATGTGTGCCTTTCTGTAGCCAGTTCTGAATTGTGGTTAGGATCCCTTTCTATAAGAAGACTAATTTTTGGTCTGCCTAGACCTGCAGATTATGGAAAACTAGACTCTCATAATTATTCTCAGCATATTATGAGGGAACATTTGAAATATTGCTATTTTTTGTTCAAGTCAAACCTTGTCCTGGGTTCTTCTCCCATTTTAAGTACCATATACCTAGTAAACTGTGTCAGAGAGTTCCCATTTGCTATGATTCCTATGGGATATAAGAAAAACAGATGAACTACGGTCTGCTCAGCTTCTCAAATACTCCAGCAAGTGACTAATGAGGCTAGCAGATGTTTCTGCTTCTGAAGCCTTTTTTCCCCTGTTTTGTTTTGGAAGGAACAGTTCCAACTAACTTGTCCTTCCTCTCAAGAGAGAAAGGACAACAGTAGTGCTGAGTCCTAGTGTTTAAATAACAGAACAATACAAAAGTATTGATTCTCAGCACATCTGACCTTTAAGATATATTGTTCCGGATTTATCCCTGGCATTTTTCTAAGGAATGGAGATGTTCAAAACCACTGGGTTCCACTCAGTAAATAGCTATATGCTGATGGAACTGTCTGGATAGCTTGCTGGGGTTCCAGAACTCTGTACACTTCAAGTTCTGGAATTGTTATGCCAGGCTCTAAAATGGAATTCAGAGAGACCCAATATTGAGTCTGTAAAGATGCAGTGGCTTCTTGCACGTCAGGCATGTGAAAATACAGTATACAAGAACCAGAGAGTTTCTGCATTCTACAACTTGAGAGAAACAGAAGCAGATTTGGATCAGTTTTTGCCTACTTCTGTCCAAGAGCTTGCCAAATCTGAATCACATAATTTGTTGGCTTTACTGTTTGAGAGTAAATCTCCCAGTAGTTCCACTAAAACTGTAATCACTACATCTTAAGATGTGAAATTATTGAAAAATTATTAAATTACTAAGCTAAATGTCACAGAGGGCATCTTCTCCATGAGGAGAGGTGTATAAAAGCCCCAAGTTTGAGCAAATAAGTAACGAGAATAGCATTTAAGTTGAGTGGCATCAACAGCTTGATGAATATTGCCATATCTATTGAATAAGTGGTTGCAGTATATCTGTACAGATGAGTATATCTGTACAGAGCAAGTAGAAAGTTGCCTAGTTAGTGTCATAGGATGGAACCAGTAAATGGTTTCACATTGAACAACTTGGTAAGGGGAAAGACAACTGATTGCAGGATGAGAAGATGAGGAAGAGAAAGACTGGGAGAATTAGACCCCAAGGGAGAGAAATGCAAATAAAGCAATTAAGACTGGGTAGACAAGCATGGCATCAGCCACCTTTATGCTTGCCTTAATTTTGTCAGTTTGCCTGGAAATCCTTCTAGTAGAGGGGTTCATCTCCTTGCTTCCTCTAAGCCTCTCTCTAGGGTTACTCTTCTTACCACAGAGACTCAGCCTGCTAAGGATTTCTCAGGTAGTACCTCCAAATTTATGCATGTAGGAATGTTTCAGGGAAACTGCTAGGCAAGTTCTGGGTGTTGGCCCTCTGCTCTTTCTGACTCTTTCCCTCTTCCCTGGCTGTACTTCTCCCCCTATGACTGTGGCTTCTGACAATCCTCTTTATAGCTCATGTCAAGAAAACAATCATTATCACAATTCACTGCCCCTGCCCTGCCTTATCACTTCTATCAACTTAAATCTTCACATGTCTCTATGCCCACAGAGTTGATAACCAGTTCTTTATCACCTCCATGTTCCTTGCCCTGGAATGCCTCCTCCAGAGGCTTTAACTGAGCCAAAAAACTAGCTCTCGTCCACCCCTGATGCCAGTTAAACAGAGCAGACAGGGTGGTAGCGCCTCTGGTGAATCCTACCATTTCCTACAAAGGTTATTGCAACATTATGTTCTTGTAAAACTCCATTGTTTTGATAGATCCAATAACATCCAAACAATTATACCTTTATTGGACCAACCAAAATGCTCAATTACATGTTGCAAGATTTCAAAGTCACACTGGCTCCTTCATCAGGCAAACAGGAGAAAGAAATTGAAGATGTTAGTCATAGGCCTGCATTTTCTGTTTCTGGTCTTAGTTCATATGGTAGGGAGGGCTATGTGCAGGCTGGCACCTTCCCCTAAGGCCATGTGGTCAATGGTAGATTTTCTAATTCAAGGAAATTTAATGTCCATTTGCAATTCAGAGAAGATGTTTCCTTGGAATCCAGCATGTCTCCTTCCTTTGTGACGCTTCCTTTGTGGTTTTGGTAGAATTATCCTGAGGTTGTCCAAGTGTCTTTGAGATTGTAATCCTGAATTTATTCATGAACAATGCTTCCCTCTTTTTCTTCTTCTCCAGATTTATTGGAAGGACTGTAGTTTGTATGCCGGATGACCAGGTGTCCTCCTTTTCCAGGGCATGCCCTACATTTCAATCTTCTGTCCAGAAAGAATTCCAAAATGCCCTCCATTTTGAGCATGACCAAGAGTTCCATTGAGCAACACCACATTTGCTGCTTCCCTTCAAGAAATATATTTACTTAGTAGTCTGTCCTCACTGCAAAGAGGGGCTAAGGATGGATCCTTCTGAAGTTCTGTTTTCATAGGAGGAGCAGCAGAGAAGACTCACACCCAGAGCTCAGGGCAAATTTGTTTCTTGGAGGAAGAAAGGACAATAAATGTGGTGTTAGGCAATGGGCTACTTGAGGACACTGTGCAAATGTTGAAAGGGTTTTATCCTTAATTTCAGCATAATGGAGAAATGAAAGGAATAATTCAAATGTTGATTCAGTCAAAGGTTTTTTCTAGTAAAGTACAATTTTAAGCATTTGTCTTATTGAGAGTTCTATAAGTATATTGCAAGACAAAAAGGCATTTTAACAACAATAGTCATCAGAAAAATACTCTGAGTACTGTACATAATAAAATAAACCCTGTGAAATGAATTTATATTTATATTAGTGATTTCAGTTCTTATTTAGTAATGTCCTACATTTTCCTGAATATCCTACATTTTCCAGTGATTTGTCTTTCTTTGCAGTTAAGACATCTTGTCATCCGCTTTGTATGTTAAAATGAAAGGAGCACAAAAGAATGCAAAGTTTCCGCAGTGTATCCCTCTACATTTTCCTCAATTCTTTGCTCTTTAACTTTCCCCAAACATAACATGTTAACAGTGAAGGAAGGTGCAGTGAAATAGCAGTTCTACTGTGTTCTGTACATGAATGTTCTTTTCCCTTCGCCTTCGCCTTCGCCTTCCTACCTTCCTTTCCCCAATGCAACAGCATTTCTCAAAAGTGATGTTTGTTATATAAAATGTCTTGATTAGGAATTACCTTTTTCTGGTGGTCTCTCTAACTACAGCTTCCCTGTGCACTAAGGTGTTGTGCAATCATGTTAATCTATCTGTGTGGTGGATCGGTGTGCACAGTAACTCACAGTCTAGACAGGAGCTATGTGTTCCTTGTGATAATCATGACAAGTGATGGGGTGGATCTGTTGAGTCCATTTGGGTAGACTCCTTCCTTTCACTTCATTCAAGCTCATCTTGTTCCATTTCAAGTACATGTTCATACATTTAACATTCAAATAAACACATCACTGTCTGTTTGTCACAATTCACTAAAATGTGTTTATATTTTTGAAAGGTATGCAAGGTTTCAGTGGGGTATGTGGCTGCATTTTACAAATATATCTTAATGAGCACTTTTTGTGGAATATTATTGTAAGGCTATAAAAGTATGGATTTCTGACCACAAATTGTTTCTGTTTTCATGTTTGATGTGAGAGTTGTGGATGAAGTACCAGTATGTCTGTTTTTTTAAAAAAAAATCATTGGTGAAGGCAAATTTCTCATTTCCCTACTTGCTGCTAAATTAACTGCAGGACCAATACAAGTAACAAAACTGACACTGCATCTAAACCAGGAGTGGAACTCATATAGCCTTCCAGATAATATTGAAATGCAACTTTCAGCAGTCCTAGCAAGCATAGCCAATGGTAAAGAATACTGGGAGTTGCAGTATATCATTTGGAGGGCCATATCATTCCAGTTCCTGCTCTAAACAGTTAGCATTGTAAAAACTCCTCTTCAATGAGATATTTTTTCATATTTGAATAGAATTTGAACAGAGGCTTCCTCAGTCCTACTCACCTCCATATAAAGAGCCATGAACTTAATCATGTAAGCTGTCCATGCATTGTGTAACCTTTTCATGATGACAGTCTTGCATTCATGTTTGGGAGGGTAGCTCCTGGCATTTATACATCGTTATCATCTGTAGGTGGGAATGTCATATGGAGGAATGTGTATATATTGTATGTACATATGGGTACAAATGACTAATGTGCATTTAGTGGTGAATGACAAAATTATCAACTTCTTGAAAAGTTGAAGGTTATATTTGTTGTTATTACTTGCCATCAGATTGATTTAGGCTTATTGTAACTCTTTGAACGAGAGATCACCAGGGGCCTTGATCATCAACAACCATGCTCAGGTCCTGCAGACTCAAGGCTGTGGCTTCCTTCATGCTGCCTTCCACTCAGGGTTAAGTAAGTAGGAATAAAAGATGCAATGTCTGGTGAAGGAGAATAAAAAACAATGCCCATTCATGTAGCCCATGTTACTACAGCTGAGATAGAATAACCTTATGTCTGGATTCTGCTCATGTAAATCCACATGATAGGACACCCTTCCATGGGGGGAAAAACTATTAGCACACATAGAAAACTTAACATTATAAGAGGAAATTTTGACTATATCCCTGGCATCTACATTTTTCTTAGCATATCATTTTATAAGGGGGATGTCTAAATAGAGAACATTCAGTCATTGACCATCTGAAGAGATACTATACAGGTCTGCCACTTGAGTGAACAAAGCCACAAATGAAGAATATTCAAATTCCAGGATATGCACCATTTTATCATAGAAAGTGACTGGATGACAGATTTTGGCCTCTTGTCTTTGCTGGGTCTTTGCTACTAATATGTTTATATTGCAAACTATCATCATCTATTTAATCTAGGTCATTACTACAATTGTATCAGGCTTGAGGATAACTGAAAGGACAGTATTCTGTAATGTCTGTAGTCTTCTGATATTTAAACTACCTTTTAATATGTGGCATGGGTAATTATTTAAAATCTTTTGCACTGTTTCCCCCATCTATTTTAGAAAAAAATTACCTTATAATGCCATGTATACATTCCTGTTGTTTTTATTTTTAAAGTTTCTCAACCAGTTTAAGCAAATCCACCAAATTTCTGTCATTTTTCTAAGTTCTTTTTGTTAAAGAACTGGGTGTAAAACAATTGTTCTGAGAGCTTTGATAATTATCTGAATTACTGAACTGGAATACTCCTCTTCAATAGGGTCTGAAACTGAGGTATTGTTTCTTTTCATGAGGCAGGAGAAAGAAAAGCATTTTAAAAAAAACCCTCCAAAAATGTTGGATAGGTTTTACAACCATAAATGGTAAAAGCAACCCCTCTTCTCTGCCAGAAAGCAGACCCATAGCGTAAGGTTTTGATTTACAGGAACAGCTCAGCAAGAGCCCTTGTAGAGAACTTCATGCCTGTTATAAAAATGTGATTAGCTATAAAACAAAGACTGATACAGGAAGAGAGCTGAAGTAACAGCTGATTGTAGATTCCTGTTTTTACTAATGCCGGGAATGAAGGGGAGGGGGTGGAAAATGGAAGGGAGGTTAGAGAACTCATTAGGATTGAATTAAAATATATTTATTAAATGTGAAATTCTGAGCATGGGAGGGGAGTTACTTCATACTAGGAAAGTGAAGAATACTCATGCATTTTCTTATCCTTGATTTCAGCCCATACCTTTAATGGCCTTTGTTGCTGATACGTTGTGTATTAGAAATTACAACCATGTATTCAGTCTAACTCATTACAAATGTCATGCAGGGGCAGCTGGGTTGGCCATTTAACAAACCCAAACAAAAATCCATCAGTGATAGCTTTATTGGCCAACCAAAATGCACAATATATTTGTTGCAAGCTTTCGAATCTCTGACAGTTTCTTCATCAGGCAACATGTTACATACCAAACAGGAGGAAAAAAACAACAATTAGAGATGTTAGTCAGATGCATGTTGTTTCAGTCCTTAGTAAAGATGGTATACTGGGGAAGATATCTTTTGCAGGCAGGCTCCTCTTCCTTCTGGAAATCCAGGAAATTTATGGTTCATTTGCATCCCAACAGGGACCCCTCTTTTGCAATCCAATGTGTCTCCATTCCAGTGAGGTCACAGGCCTCTTTGTAGGCAGAGAACAATGGATAGCAATAGCAATAGCGAGTACATTTCTGTACTGATTATCAGTCACTTAAGCACTCCCTAAGCGGTTTACAAAGTGTAAGCTTATTGACCCCAACAATCTGGGTTCTCATTTTAGCGACCTCAAAAGGATGTAAACCTGAGTTGAACCCTGGCTGGTATTGAACTCACAGCCTTATGGTTTTTCTGAGTGAGTGGCTGCAGTATAGGCCTTTAACCACTGCACCATGAGGGCTCTCTCCTCGAGAAGTCTCCATGTTTTGGCATCAGGAACATTTTGGTAGTATAGAGATAAAACATATGAATTCAATCCAAATTTAAGAAGAAGAAAAAATGTTTTAACCTTGGTTGAAGGTCCCCATCCACAGGCTACTACTCTTCATGATTCCCTGTTGCAGCTACAATGCAGCATACCATCTTTACTAAAGACTGAAACAACATGCAGGCATCTGACTAACATCTCCAATTGTTTTTCTCTCCTGTTTGGTTTTTAACATCTTGCATGATGAAGAATCCCATGGAGCTTTGAAAGCTTGCAACAAGTATATTGTGCATTTTGGTTGGTCATTACAAGTGTATCAGTCATTCAGGTTTTGATTGAGACAGACTATTGGGAAGAAAAGGTCAATAGCTGCAAGATATATTTTTTTCACATATCAGGACTTTTTAATGAAAACTTTGTGTAAAAACATTGTTTTAGCTCTTTTCTGTGCATTTCAAAGTGCAAACAAGAATGTTATTTATGCAGATGAAATCTGGGAACAAAGCAGTCAAATGCCACCTTGAGTCCTAGTTTTAGGAGAAAGGCAGGGTATAAATACACTAGAGAGGAGGAGATAATCTCACCTTGCAGGGACGGAACATTTGAAATTCTTCACTCCTGCCTACAAGAAGGAAATAAGCGAGAGTTTCTATCCCTACTTCATATATTTGCAATTTTTATACCCAGCCTGTCATCAGGGAATCTCTCCAGCTATAGACATCTGCTGTTTAAATGCTTTTGAACCAATTAGTATCTTATCCTGTCATCTGGATGGATTCTAGGGCTGCTTCATTCCAAAGCAAGTGTGTGTGTGTGTGTGTGTGCGTGTGTGCCTGTGTGCCTGTGTGTGCCTGTGTGTGTGTATCCACAGTGTTATGCTCCTTGAGTAAGAAAAGAAGTTTCAGCATGGATTCTGGTTTCCATTTGGGGTCACATCACACATTGTAGACCCTTGCCACCAAGTCTATATGCAACAGGGAGTTGCCACATTCTCAGCTTCCTTCTGATTGTTTCTGTGTGATACACATTTGTCAGTCTCTCAGTTCACACACTGGAAACACACAATGTTATACAAATCTACCTGGCAAAAAGAAAACCTATGAAACAATTCTGTGGTGAAGTCACACACACACTGTTTATGATTTAACAATTCTTCTGCCATGGCACTAATTAGTGCATGAACTACAAAATACCCTTGGACAAAATACTGACATGCAACAAATATTCTTTCAGTGCCACAGAAAAAAAGAAATTTGCAGATAGTTCCTTGAACATACTCAGTCTCTTCTAATTTCAGAAGCTAAGCATGGTCAGACCTGATTAGTACTTGAATAAAAGCCCATAGGTATTACCAGGTATATCCAGGATGGACTAGGGGGGAAAGTCTTACCTGAAAGCCCAGAAGTTAATGATATTGGCACAGAAGGGCCAAATAGTCCGATGGGCCCAATAGTATAAAGTACCTTTTTATGTTCCATTGGTCCAAAACACACTGCAGAAATAATCCAGTTTGACTGCTTTAATTGCCCTGGCTCAGTGCTAGGGAATCTGGGAACTGTAGTTTATAGTGGCACAGGAGCTCTCTCTCTCTCTCTCATAGAGAAGACTAGATGTCTCACAAAACTAGTTTCCAGAATTCCCTAGCATTGAACCAGGACAATTAAAGTGGTCTCACACTGGATTATTTCTGCAGTCTGTTTTGGACCTATGTTTCAGATAGTTTTACTAATGGATTAAATTTTTACATCATCTCAGCAATGTGGACCGTAATGCCACTCACAGCTTAAGAAGCAATATGGAACTTGACATCATAGGCTGACAAAAGAGCTGTTACCATTATGAACACGCTATCTGTCTGGACTACAGATAGAAGGCTGATTGGCAGCTCTTTGACACTACATTTTTACAGGCACTCAATCTTTAGAACCCACTGTGTTCATTGATGGCATTAATCAATAGTCTTTTCCTTTCTGTTGTATTCAACAGCCCTCTTCTCTCTTTCTTATCTGTGTATCATATGACTTTTCTAAGCATAGAAGCAACTCAGCAATATTAAAGCCAGGGTGGGTGGGTGTAAAATTGTCCCCCTTGGAGGTTTTCAATCAAAAATGAACAGCTCTCTCTCAGTGCAGCAGTACCTCAGCTGTATAGAATATTGTTCCTCTGGGTAAGATGCAGTCTGGGCTTTCTTCCATTTCTTAAAATTCTATACTCCTAGGTAAGATGAGTTGGTTCTGAAGAATGCCATGGGATTTGCTTGTTCCAGTATTCATTCCTGTTCCCTCCCATTAATGTTACATAATATATACATACAGCACAAGAAGCTCTACATATGTTTGTGTGCTTAATTTATTTGTTGGCTTACAGTTCGTTGCTTACACTCCACATTGTTTTACTGGAATTTTATACCTGTATTTAAACTTAACACTGTGATCCCACACAATCATTCCTTTTCCCAATAAAACATCTCCCCTTCCAATTTTTCACATTACTTTTTAAAAGGAGAGGTGTATCTAATTTTCCATGCACTTTCAGATTCTCATGTTGCCATTTAAAAGGCCAACTATATCATCAAGTATTTTCCTTATTATATCACAGAATTCCTTGCGTTCCTTTTAAACGTAGCTTTCTGTATCATCACAGTGTGTTCATCCATGGGCCCTTCCACACTATACAGTTTTAGCCCTATGATTTCACTTCAAGTGCAATGGTTGCAATCCAAAGAATCCTGGGATTTGCAATTTAGGAAGGGCTATTTAGAATTGTTTGCTAGACATCAATAGTGTGTTACCAAACTACAAGCCCTAGGATTCCATAGGATGCAAACATGACAGTTTAAAGTGATGCCAAAGCACTGTATTTCTGTAGTGTGAAAGGGCCCTTTGGCTCCAAGAGCACATTCTATCAATTCAGATCTACATGTTGGTGTTATCATATGAGCCCTTTACAGGTAGGCATAATAATAGTTAATTTTCCTTTACTAGGGATAAACATGGTAAAATTATTGCCACCATCCACATTACAGATATATCTGTCAACCTCATTTTCCTTGAATACATTTGATCTTGACAACACTGATAAAGCATTAAGCCTATACTGGTACAGGAAAGCTATTTAAAACTCCACACAGTCTTAAATTTGTGGGTTTCTAAAAATAGTCTCTGTGTAGAATAGTTAGTATTGTATGGTAGAGTCAGTTGCTGTCAGATTATGGCCCTTATCACACGTGAAAATTGGAACTCTAATCCGAAGCAAAGGGGAAGCAGAGTCAATTCGAATCCAGGCAATTCATGTGATTATATCTCACGTGAAGAGTGAAATTCTGGTCATTCCTGAGGCAAAGCAGAGCGAGTGCAAAATAAATTACTACACCAGACAGATTCAACTATTTGAATTGGCACCCTTGTACATACTCAGTGGGGCTCTGGGCGCTGTCATCCTTCCCTGCTACCTCCGCTTGCCCCCTCCTTAGCACTAGAATGCAAGAGGCCAGGGGGGTTGAGATCAGGTGAAGCAAGAGGAGGAGGAGGAAGCAGAAAGATGCAAGGGGCCACTGGGGACAGATCAGATCCTGGACAAGCCCATATTTTTGTTTTCCTGGCAGGAGGGCTTGGGTTTCTTCTCTTCTTTCCCCACTTCTTTTGGAGGTTGGGCTCCATGAGGGTGGAGGACCCCTTCCCCTTGTTCTTCTTGTTTTGGTTCCCTGGCTATCTGGTCTGCTGGTTGTCTCTCTCTCTCTCCCTCTCTCCCAGGATTTAGGCACCTGCTACCCACCTTTTGCCTCCATTTGGCTCCTTTGTTTGCCTCTCTCTCCCTCCTTCTCCCAAGCGTTTGGTGCCGGCTTTCCTTTTGTCTCCGTTTGGGCGCCTTTGGTGGCCTCTCTCTCCCTCCCTCTCCCAGGCCTTTTTGCGCCAGTCTCCCTGTGGTCTCCGTTGGCTTCAGTCTCCCCATAACCTGTAAAGGAGGAGGAGGAGGAGGATCAGGATGCAGGGGGCAAGGGAGGCAAGATCGGGGCGAACTTTCACACCAGACCAATTTGGATTGAAATCGAAGTGAGCTTGGAAACAATTTTTGTGAATTTGCTTGTTACCAAATACAAAAAAATCAGGAGTCACTTTAGATTGACTGTGGAAGCAATCACGTGTGATAATACATCATGTTTTAATGTGAATTCGCATGATTGGACCAGGAGTGACTTCGGATTTGAGCTGCAAAACCCGTCGTCTGATAAGGGCCTATGAAGCCCTGTTCTGCTGTGAAATTTTACAAAATTGTGTAGTCAGAGGTGGTTTTGCCAGTTCCTTCCTGTGAACAGCAGCAGATAAACAGTACAAAACCCAGGTCTAACCTGTTTAATCAGAGATGGGAAGGGGGAGAGAAAATTGGGAATCTTTGTTGTAGGTAGTGACAACTCTATCACACTGCTTTTAATTTTGTGAAAAGCTGTTGTCTGTAGGTATTCTGACTGAAAAAAGAAAGCAATAATTTCCTAGGAATAAAAGTCTTGAATAAACAATGAATCTGGTCAACAATGGGCATGAAATTAATTTGCTGTCTCTTGACAGCTCAAGGAGACAAGCATGATGTTCCCTCAGTGGAGTTGTTTCAATAAGTCATTTGCTACTCATTTCCTTGTATTCATTTACATAATAGAAGGCTGGGTTGGCTTTCAGGGACTCTGCTTTTATGTTCTTGTTCAAGCTGTTTCCTTTGTGCATGCATAATGAACAGTCTTCAGTTGCAGTGGGCATAGTATGTCCAAAATGTCTCCTGAGCAAGTCCTGTTGAAATGAATTGGAGCTGAGCAAGAGTTGTGACTATTAATTTTATGTGTGTGGGTTTCTAAAAACAGTCTCTGTGTAAAATAATTAGTATTGTATGGTAGAACCAGTAACTGTCCTTTATTTCATATGGCCTGTCAGTTATGCTCCTTTTGGACTTTGCAGTGCTAATTGTAAATTACTACATTCACAATTTTTCATGCAAGTATTGAAAACAGTATAAATCAGACATCAATCTGAATGGAGACTGCGGTCAATAAATGTATTTTATTTCGTTTCATTTCTGTGACCCAAGGAAGCTCACAAATAAAACCATTTCAAAATTTTACAATAAATTTTTTAAAAGCGATTAAAATCAACTAACTAAAAACAGTATAGATCAGAAGAGGATTTGGAATGGCATCTATGAAGGAACTAGACAAGATCCTGTAAGGTGGAGATTATAGCACTGTTTTTAAATAGTGGGATAGAGGCAGGATTGTAATTGTAATGGCGGGATCCTACTGCACAACCTTGTGACTAGTGAGTAGCTGTCCATGCTTCTGCCGCTGCTTTTAAAGAACGGGAAAATCTCATGAATAGCTGTCAATCACAATTAGCCCATTATTGAAGTATGTGCAATGGGTCATTCTGGAGTAATTATTTATTACACATTACACCATTATTTATTACTACTACATAGGCTGAGAGTGAGCATAGTGTATTGGTTTCAGCATTCACCTACAGTTCTGGAGAACAGGGTTCAAATCCCCACCTCGCCATAGAAACTCACTGAATAGCTTAGTGCAAGTCACATTCTTTCAGTGTCTCAGGAAGGCATAGGCAAACCCCTTCTGAACAAATCTTGCCAGGAAAATCCCATGATAGGTTTGCCTTAAGGTCACCATACATCAGAAACTACTTGAAGCCAAACTACGGTACAAACACAATAGACTGGGTGATTTCTCTCATGAGGATATCACCGTGTTTAGGTTACAAAACTTCTGCAGAAACCTGCTATTTGATAGATGTGTAGGCCAAGATGTCTAGATTGTTGGCCAAGTCAGAGAAGAGGACCTTTGACTATTAGCTGAAACCCCACCATAGTTTATTTAAGCTACAAATAAAGTGCTACTTGTTTGGAAATGAGAAAGATTTCCTGCAGTCGCCATGAACATGGGATGTACTGTATTTGTGAAATGTAAGCTAAATTTAAAATATCAGCCTACATTGCTGGTTCTCTATGATGGATAGTGCAAGAGTTCCAACTGGTGTACAGCTAACAGATGGGCAAAATGAGGGCCATCATTCCTCTCAAATGAGAATTCTATCTGCCCCCATGAAATTATTCTTTTCGTCTCCAAATTTCTAGCATTGCAGAGAGTGAGACACTGAAAACTGTTCGCCTTCTAAACTTCTATTTGCTGCATTTACATTCCCCTGGTCACTTTGCCTGCCTCCTTGCCTTGGATACTTAGAAATTATCTCTAAATGCTGAACAGAAGTTTTAAGTTACTTCAGTACTAGTGATTTGGGGACCAAAGGAAAGATTATTTGAAGTGAGAAAGAATTCTTATGGGGTCAACATCCCCATTTTGTCCCCCTTCCCCAAGAGCTACATCCCAGAGTACATGTGAAAACATTTTGGGTTCCATTCTACAAACCTATGTGATCATAGTACAAATCCCAGGATCCCATACTGTTATTACATGCTGTTCACCGCCCTGATTTTCAGAAGGGCGGTATACAAATAAAGTTTTATTATTATTATTATCAGTTGAAGAAGAGAGGAAGTTATTGAAAATGCCCCTGTGTGAAGCATTCTTGATATTTTATTAATGAGGCTTTTTAACATCCAGAGCTCTTCATTAGATCAAAATTAGAGACGGCAATTTAATTGCCTCCTAATTACAATGTAATCACCTAGCTGGAATCAAAAGGAGTAATTTCCATTGTGTCTTTGGACACTCAATCTCAAAGAATGAATCTCTTAATTGGTGTTAAAGCTTCAGAATTTAAAAGAAGGTTTTAAATTCCACCTAGGTCTAGGGAGCAGAGACCCTGGTTTTATAGAGAAATGTGGTAATCCAATTTGATATTTAGAAAATTCACATAACCTAATCGGTATAGCCAGCAGTCCCAGAAGGAATGGGCTAGTATCCAGAAATAATAAAGGACTGCAATGAAATCTTGTCTGCATATATTTACTCTGCATTGTAAGGTGGCAAGCAGATAGCTGTGAATACATCCTGAACACTTTGAAATTTTTTATCCCTCTAGACGTAGTTGTGTATAATTAGGTGACATTACTGAGAGCAACTGAGTCAAATTTCAGTGTTGCTGTCATTTAAGGGAGAACCACAAGTATTATGTCAAAAGTTGAACATAGTTCCACCTTCATGCTGGTCAGCTAAAATAACCATAGAGTGACATCTCTGTCCTGAAGGTATATTTTCAACATCTCTGAATGTTGTCTTCTGATTTCAGAATAAACATTAGAAAACTAAAAATGGCTTACTGGAACGATCCAGGCGGCAGACGGGTTGCACTCACCCCACTGTAGCTGAGTGTGATAACACCCGCTTTTAACATTAAATATGACTTTATCCCATTGGGGATAAGTCACTTTAAATTGAATGCAATAATCTCCTTACTTATTGTTGTTGCTATGTGCCTTCAACTTGTTTCTGATTTATCTCTTCTGGCGGGCATACCCACCTGACCTTCTATAAAGAACTTTAGGAAACCCCACTCCGGTCATAACAGCATAACTGCCCGCTGCCCTGCGATTACTGTAATTAAATTTTTTATAATTTGTGATGTTTTTATGATATGTATTTTAGACATGATTGCCTGTATGGAGATTTTTGGTTGTAATCCCGCTTCGATCCGTTGGGAGAAGCGGGAAAATACAAATAAACTTCTTCTTCTTCTTCTTCTTCTTCTTATTATTATTATTATTATTATTATTATTATTATTATTATAGAGGTGAACCTATCAAGGCGTTTTCTTGGCAAGATTTGTTCAGAGGGGATTTGCATTTTCTTTCTTCTGAGACTGAGAGAGTGTCACTTGCACAAGGTCACCCAGTAGGTTTCCATGGCTGAGTGGATATTCAGACCCTTGTCTCCAGAGTCATACTCCAGTGCTCAAACCACCACACTATGCTGTCTCTAATTTCCTTATACATTCTCATTTTAGAAATATATTTTGTCTATTTCCCTACATCACAAATTTTCTTCTACCTTCTCAAATATGCATATCCAAAAGGCTTCTTGAATACGTATACTTAAAAGGCACCAGATCCTATCTAATCTTGAAAGCTAAACAGGGTCAGTTCTGATCAGTACTTGGATGGGAGACTGCCAGTGGACACCAGGTACTGTTGGTTATGGTTGCATCTGCACTGCAGAAATAATTCAGTCTGACATTGTTTTAACTGTCATAGTCATCCTGTGGGATCCTGGGATTTGTAGTTTGTTGTGGCACCAGCACACTCTGACAGAGGCCAAATATCTCACAAAGTACAAATCCCAGAATTCCATAGCATTGAGCCATGGCCATTAAAGAGGTGTCAAACTGCATTATTTCTGCAGTGCAAATACACCCTATATCTCAGAAGAAGAAACTGGCAAAACCACCTCTGAGTATTTTTTTTTTGGCCTAAAAAAACCATGTGGGATAGGTTAGCATGAAGGTGGGCATGCTCACACACACAGAGAGTCTTTAATGCTTAATTTCACATAAAATAGCTTTCAGTTTTCCTTAGTGTATTGTCCTATTAGACTCCTGGTAGGCAATATCAAATTATATATGACTTTGATTACATGCTTAGAGCCTCTGTCTCTTTGATATTCCAAAACACCAATTAGAAGTGTATTGGGGGGGGGGGCTTGGAAAATTATTTTTAACAATATAATATCTTGTTAGAGCCATTCTTGACGGAACAGGATGAGAATCTGGGATATTCGTGCATCTTAAAAATAAACCTCCATGTTCTGTGAATGTCACGACACACTTCTAGTGATTTATCAGATTATATTTAAAATCTGAATCCAGAACTCCTTCATTTTGAGAAATCCAGATTATATATGCAATAATTATGGTTTGTTTTGAGAATCTTGCCTACCCCACATTTTGTCATTTGTAAAAGATCATGTATAATGTATTATTAAAAACATTTAACTAATCAGCAGTGATTCAGAACCTCAAAATGAGTAGCAGTTTTTTTAAAAAGTTTAAAACTTGGACTAATGAAAGTTGTTTTCTCATTTGAATCTTAAGGTTTTAGCTGTAAATTGATAAGAGTTAGTGATTATTAAATGTTAATGTATGATGGGGAAATTAAGTAGTCTTGGGAAGTACAGTAATAGGGTGAAAATAACAGTTGGAGAATTTTACAGATAAGTGATTGTTGTGAATTGCTGGACAAAAACGGTTGTATCTTTTTTCTTTTTAATAATAATTATTTTAAAAAAATACATTATACATGACCTTTTGTTACTTGTCAAATTATTTTTTTAAAAAAAATATATAAACAATTATAAATGTAAAAATAGCTTTCTCTCATCCCCTGCAGCAATGTTTTCAGAATAACAAGTAAATAAATATTATTCATTAACCTAAAAATACCCAGGGTATTGCATGCTGTGATATTTTATTGATGTATTTATTAAAAATACCATAATGTCTTTCTTACTTAAAGTGTAATAAGTAACATTGGGCTCATTCACACTAGCATTTTTTTTTAAAATATTTTATTAAGCAATTGAATATATTCACATCGAACTTATACTTTTCTTACAAAATTTACCAAACAGTTAAAACACAGTCTCCCCCCCTCCCATATCTCCTCTTCATGTTACCAATTTCATTTAAATCTATATATAACACCTAGTCTACCCTTCCTAAGGTTGACTACCAGTATCCTCCCTTGACTTATTATTTCTTATCACTAACTCTATTTGATTACAAATATTACCGTTACCATCGAATCCTTATTAACTATTATACGAGCTACTCCATTTCCTAATTCAGATCCTATATATTAATATCAACACGGAAACTCTTTCCTCTGCTTTCTCTTTCTCTTATTCATCAAACCCCAACTGTGTAAAATCTCCCTTTTCCTTTTTCAAATATTCCTTCCATGGATTCCACGTTTTATCGAAGTTATCCAGTGTTCCTTTTCCCAGTAGAGTGGTCAATTTGTCCATTTCGAAGTATTCCATTACCTTCAATCTCCAATCTTCTGTATTCGGAGTTTCCTCGAGTCTCCAAAGTTTTGCATAGGAGACTCTAGCGGCCGTGGTCAAGAAGAAAAGTAGCTTATCTTTTTCCTTATTCAACTTTTCAGTGCCTGTTATATTTAAGAGGTACAGCCTGGGTGTAGCTTTTTCTTTAAGCTTTATTATTTTTCCAATTTCTTTGTGTATTTGTTTCCAATATTTTATCGATTTACTACAACTCCACCAACAGTGCAGATATGTGCCTACATTTCTTTTGCACTTCCAACATTTGTTTTTATTATTTTTGCATATCTTTGAAATCTTATAAGGCGTTAAATACCACCTATATAATGTCTTATAAACATTCTCTTTTAACAGTACACTTGGAGTATATTTAATTTTTATCTTCCAAATTTTTTCCCAATCTTCCAGGTGGATTTGTTCCCCCAAATCTTGTGCCCACTTAATCATGAATTCCTTCACAGTTTCTTGCTCTAATTCAAGTTTTCTAATTAAATTATGTACTTTAGAGATTTGTTTTGTGGGGTCTTTTAATATTCTTTCTAGTTCTGTTTCCGCTGGACCAATTCCATATATTTTACTGTCTAGGTTAAATCTCTCTCTAAGTTGACGATAGGTGAACCAATTACATGAGTATCCCTCCTTAATCAATTCCTCCTGGGTTTTCATCACCCTCTCCCCTTTTTGTATTTTGGATATATCTTTATATGTCACCCAGTGGTTATCTTTCAATTCTTCTCTTTTAAACAATGCTTCATTTGACGATGTCCAGAGTGGAAGCTTGGTACACCATCTATGTCTATATTTTTTCCAAATTCTTAAAAGATTTCTTCTAATCAAGTGATTGTTAAAATTTGCGTCCACTCTGATTTTGTCATAAAATAAATACCCATGAAGACCAAATTTTAAATCAATTTTTTCTAAATTTATTATCCTCTTTTTTTGAAGTTTAACCCAATCTATTACCCAATCCATCACACAAGCATAATAGTACCAACGTAGGTTTGGTAACGCCAGTCCACCTCTCTCTATCGAATCCTGTAGAACCTTACTTTTAATCCTTGCTTTTTTCCCTCCCCAAATAAATTTCAAAATCTCCTTTTCCCATGTCTTAAAATATTTATCATTTCCAATTACCGGTAAATTCTGAAATAAAAACATAAATTTTGGTAATATTGCCATTTTAATTATAGAAATTTTTCCCATCCAAGAGGTTTGCAATTTAGCCCATTTTTCCAAATCTGATTTCACCCCTTTCCACATTTTCTCATAGTTGTTTTTGAATAATTCTATGTTTTTAGTTGTTAAATTTACTCCAAGGTACTTTACTGAATTCACTATTTTATATCCTGATTTTTCCTGTAGAAGCATCTTTTCTTCCCTGGACATATTTATTGCCAATACACTTGTTTTTTCCCCATTTACTCTATAGCCTGCTACCTTTCCAAACTTTTTAAATATTTTTATCATCTGTTCTATACAATCATTTGCATTTGAAATTGTTAGGACCAAATCATCTGCGTATGCACGCAATTTATATTCTCCCCCCTTTAATTTAAACCCTTCTATATTCTGAGTCTGTCTAATCTTCTCCAGCAGCACTTCCAAGGTTATTATGAATAATAATGGTGATAAAGGGCAGCCTTGTCTCACTCCTTTGAAAATTCTACATGATGGTGTTTTTTCCCCATTCACCACAATCTGTGTTTCTTGTTTTGTGTATATTGTCTCTACAGCACTTTGAAATTTCTCTCCAACTCCCATTTTTCTTAATACCCCAAACATGAAGTCCCAATAAATATTATCAAAAGCTTTCTCCGCGTCAATAAAGAAAAGAGCCAATTTTTTATCAATTTTCTTTTCATGAATTTCAATTAAATTTATCAAATTCCTTATGTTATCTTTTATCAACCTACCCGGGAGAAAGCCACTTTGGTCAGAATGTATCCAATTATTCAGCACTTTTTTTAATCTATCAGCCAATATTGATACAAATAATTTGTAATCCGAATTTAATAACGCAATCGGTCTATAATTTTTTGGATTAGTAGGGTCTTTTTCTTCCTTATGAATCAAAATTGTTATCGATTGAGTCCATGTTTGGGGTATTTTCCCCCTCATAACCTCATTCATCACCCGCTCCAGAGGTTCCAACAGGTTCTCAGAGCAACTCTTATAGAATTCACTCGTAAATCCGTCTGGACCGGGTGTTTTACCAGTTTTAGCACGTTGTATTGCTTGTAAAATTTCTTTTTTAGCAATTGGTTTATTTAGCAGATCCTTTTGTTCCTCTGTTAATTTTTGCATTGTTGTCAAGTCCAGATAATTTGTTATTTTTGTTTCATTAACTAATGGCTTTTTGTATAAATCAGTATAAAATTTTAGGAAACATTTTTTGATTTGATTCTGACTGTTCAATATTCTCCCTTCTTCTTTTATCATATTGATCCTTCTTTTTGCTCTTTCTTTTTTAATTTGGTATGCCAATAATTTTCCCGGTTTATTTGCTGATTCGTAGTATCTCTGTTTAACAAATTTTAGTTTCTTTTCCATCTGTGCTACCATTAGGGTCGAAATTTGACTTTGTATATATTTTATTTCTACCAAAGTCGCTCTATCTTTCGGCTTTTTCTTTAATACTTTCTCTCTCTGCTCTAATTCCTCATTCAATTTATTTAACCTTTCATTTCTTTTTTTCTTAATTTCTGATGCTTTTTTAATTAGCCAACCTCTTATAACTGCCTTAAATGCATCCCAAACTATCTGATCATTTACTCCTTTCTCTAAATTTTCTTTAAAATAATTTTGAATATTCCAATTTAATTGTTTTACCACTTTTTCATCTTTCAATGGAGAACTATCTAGTTTCCAATTAAACTCTTTATTTCCCATTTTCATATCTATCTGTACCGGGTTATGGTCAGACCAAATTTTAGTCAAGATTTGTGCCTTGTGTATCCTCGGGAGCAAATGTATTGAGGCCAGAATCAAATCAATACGAGACCATGTTTTATGGGGGTTGGAGAAGAACGTGTAGTCCTTGTTCGCCCCATTTTTAATTCTCCATACGTCCTCCATCACCATTAAATCCATCATGTTAAAAAATTCCTTTGGAAGTTTTCCTTGCTCCTTTTTCTTCTTATGTTCTGCAAATCTATCTATTTTGGGATCTATTACCCCATTCCAATCACCCAGCATCACTATGGAGTCAAACTGTATTTCTAGTAGTTTCTCTTTTAGTCTCTTATAGAATTTATTTTTATTATCTAATGGTCCATATACTCCTACCAACAATATTTTTTCATTGTTATATGTCAATTCCACAATTACAAAGTGTCCTTCTGTATCACTGTCAATCTCTCTGGCTTCCCATTTTGTATTTACATATATTACAACCCCCTTTTTTTTAACTTTCGCCGCTGATATATATTCCTGACCTAATTTGACACATCTTAGATATTTTTTGTCTTTATGTTTAATTCTGGTTTCCTGTAGGCAAATTATATCCACTTTTAATTTTTGGAGGTAGTAAAAGATTTTTTTCTTTTCTGTGGGGTATTTAAACCTTGTACATTCCATGACAGAAATTTCAAATATTCCGCCATTGCCCAGTCTGTATCCCCCAAACACTCCAGACAATTTCTTTTGTAAATTATTTAGATTCAAAAATTGTTTATTTAGATATGTTAAAGCTCAGAAAGATAAAAAAGTCAGGCAAATAATGCTCACTTTAGAGGTTGCAAAATCAGTATTTCAGTCAAATAGGCTTTCAGATTCTCTCTCTTGGTCTTCTTTCCTTATTCTTTCTTCCTCCAACAACAGTTCTTGTGGAGTGATTTCCTGATTTAAATCTTCCGAAGATTGACGGTTGTGTTCTTCCTCTCCTCCTAACTCTTCTTCTTCATTCCCGCTTAAGTCCACTATTAAACTTTCCGATTCCACACCTCCTTGGTTCCTTCCTGCTGCTCTTGTCGCAGCTTGATGTCTTGCTTCTCCTTTATTAGCTTCTTTGTTCTTTTCTGTTGCTTTTCTTAAAAACGCCTTCGCTTGTTCTGGTGTGGAAATCTTTGTTCTCTTTTTATTCCACCAGAAGGTTAAACCTTCTGGTAGGTCCCAACGATATGAAATTGCTTCCTTCCTTAAAAATGTGGTCAAAAATATGTAATCTTTCCTCTTCCTTAAAATTCTGCCCGGGATGTCTTTCAGCACTTTTAATTCATGATTTTTATAGGAGAAGGGGGTTTCGTTGTGAAGTGTGAGAAACAAATCTCTTGTCCGCTTTCGCACAAAATAAACTGCTACGTCCCTCGGCAACCCCTTCTGTTTCGGAATTAATGAGTTGATACGAAATATCTTATCAATCTCTTCATCAAAAAAAACCGGATCTTTTTTCATAAATTTTGCAATTTCTGTAACTAATTTTACCGCCAAATCTTCACCTTTCTCCTCTGGTAGGCCTCTTATTTTAACACACTTCTCCCTCAGCTTTTGTTCCCAAATTGCCTTCTCATCCAGTTCTTCTTCTTTTTTAGACAGCGATTTTGCCAGATCAGACTCCAGTTTTTCTGTTCTAAATTCCAAAATATCCACCCTTTGTTTAGTTTTTTGTGTGTCTACTATTAATTTGTCCACCGTTTGGTTTATTTCTTTCAAATCTGACCTAATTTCCTGTTTTATTTCCTTTCTAAAAGTGTCCATTTCTTTGGCCAGATTTGCCGACAAATTTATTGCGAGGTTATCAATTTTTTCCAAAAGGAGTTGATTCATGTCTATATTTTTGGGTGTCTCAATAGAGAGTTTCCTTTGACTTTGTGCCTGCTGAAGTGCTTTCTGAGATTGAGTTCTAGTATTCATTCTATATATAGCACCTTTCTTCCAACTGATTGTCAAAGTACTCCCACCCCTATTATTAGAGAGGAAAAGAGAAAACAGGGAGGAAATCAGATTTAACAAAAGTAACCGTAAATTCACCTATAAATATATGATAGCGATTATCCAAAAAATATAAATTAATTATACTATAACTCCCATAGATTTACCTTATACCTTTAGAATAACAGTATCTCCCAATTAGACGTTATTTCTTTATCTTACTCTCCACATTCAGAACCTTTCTTACAATATGTTATCCTTCTTTCTTAAAATTATATTCTTGTTTTCTTACTGTTTTCTTACTTCTTTAACTTCCCCAAGTTGCTTATCTTCCTTCTATATTAGTTATAGCTATATCTCTACCCTTGAAACCGCCTTCTCTTCCACTATCCCTTACCCTTATATCAATATTTACCTCCCTTTTCCCCCCTTCTTCTGTCTTCCTCCCCTTTATTCCCAGTGTCTCTTTCCCACCTTTTCCTCCTTTCCTTCTATCTCTTCTTAAACCTCCCCAACTCTTTTAGCTACACCAAACCCTCCTTCACCGTCTCACTTCAGTCTGGAGTTCTCTCTTCCTCCACTTCGTCCTTCTTCTACCTTTCCCTCACTCTCTAAAACGCCCAGTCCGTCTCTATCGTCTCTCTAAGTCCAGGCTCTCCTTCCTTTTTCCTCCTGCCCTTCTTCCGTCTTCTTCCGTCTTCTTCTGCCCTCCTTCCGTCGTCTGTCTATCCCCACACTCTACTACTCTCCCTCTTAGTCCTCCAGACCTGCTTTCCACTGTATTTCTACTCTTTCGTCGTCTCTCTATCCCAGGACTTGTCTTCCTCCTCTATTAGTCCTCCGGACCTTCTTCCGTCGTCTCTCTATCCCGGGAGTCGTCTCCTCTCTCTGTTGGTCTTCCGGACCTCCTTCCGTCGTCTCTCTATCCCGGGACTTGTCTCCCTCCTCTGTTAGTCCTCCGGACCTTCTTCCGTCGTTTCTCTGTCCCAGGAGTCGTCTCCTCTCTCTGTTAGTCCTCCGGACCTTCTTCCGTCGTCTCTCTATCCCGGGACTCGTCTCCTCTCTGTGTTTATCCTCCGGATCTTCTTCCGTCGTCTATCTAGGCTTCACCTCGTCTCCTCTGTTTCTCTTTCCGGCGCCTCTCTTCACTTCACTCTCCTCTCCTTCCAACCTAGGCGGTCTTCCGCGCCACTCCTCACTCACTCCCTCCCCTCTGGAGCGCAAACTGGTCTCTTCGTTTTCTCCGTTCCTGGTGGGCAGCTCTTATCTTATCTTGCTCCTCTCCAACAGTCCCAGGTGGGTTTCAAGGCCACTTATATTAACTCCTTCCAGTGCGTCCGGATCCTATATTTTCTGGATGCAGTTCAAAATGTTTAGTTTTAAATTTAAGTTTAATTTCTCCAACAAACTTCCATAGAAGAGAAAACCCTCTCACAATTGGCAATTGTATATTTCTTTAAATCTTTTTATCTGCGCTTCCTTGTTGTTTATTCATAAAGGCTTCAGTAGCCTGGAGTAGGATCCTAGTCTCCTTACTGCCCCGTTCTTGTGGTATATTCGTAGCTGTTAATTACGGGATCCCCGGTAGTCCTCCTTCTTTTACTATGCTTTATATACAACAATATTATTCGTTGTTGGCGTCTCTATGCGAAGCAATCGCTACTTGCCAATTCTGAGCGTGGATTGCTCTGCAGGTTCCCCCGTCTGTATATCTTCCGTCCCAACCACTTAGCGGTTGTAACTTACTCTGACTTCTCAGTACAGCCCGGAGTTGAACCTTCCATCGAGCCCCCTCTGATTCTTCCAACAGCAGGGAGAATTTCCCGGCCTCCAAAGATCCCTTTGGGGGACGGGGCTCAGTATTGGCAAAGACGGCTCCCCAGCTATCTTGGAGTCCGTCTTAACGAGGCGCCATTACAACCGGAAGTCCACACTAGCATTTTTGTGATGAGTAGATCCGGGGAGATTTGATGATGAAATAACGAATCAAAGTTCCCACTATATTTACCCCAATCAAATTTGTCCATGGCAATTTAACCCTGATGAAATTCACATTACCATTTGTATCGATTTAAAGTGGAGCCGCCATTTCAATCATTCTTGGGTTATTTTTTAAACTGTCAATCAAATGATGCACATCTATGTCACACTGTTTGGCCACACTCCCCCCAATCAACCTCAGAGGATGGCAGTGACAAACCCCACAGAACAACCCTTAGCAAGAAATCCTGGAATAGGTTATTCTTGTGGGGAGTTGCACTCTCTCAGCCATATAATAATATAATCTCTCAGCAATGTAATATATGAGCTCTGGGGATCAGACATCAGTGCAGATAATGGGACTGGGGTGAGGTACAGACGGCAGAAAAGGGGTGGTTTGCAGCCGCCCCTTTTCTTGCTGGGTTGGAGGCAGGGCCTATGTTGGAGGCATAGCCCCTGCAGCTCCAACCCAGCACTTTTCCAGGCCATGAGGAAGCGGCAAAACACCACTTCCCTGTGGCCTGGAAAAGAGTGTCCATGGGGCTTTCTCCCTGGCTTTGTTCCCGCAACAATCTAGTTGCCGCGGGAACGAGGTGCCCTCCCAGAAGGAGCTCCACTTCGGAGCTCCTACTCACGCTGCAATTAGGGCGCCCTAAGCACCCTCCGGTGGTGCAATGACATCAGGCCCATTTGGACACGGCATGCACGTGATGGCATCACTGCACGCTGCATATGGATGGTGCCACGCAAAGATGGCACCCTCCATACACCCTCCATACGTAGTAGGGCTGGGGAGTGTGCAGTTGCTGTGCGCTCCCCAGCTCTACTTTTGGCCCCAGCTCTACAGGGCCTAAAAATCAGTGGCAGAAGAGAAAAAAGCTGGGCTGTGCTTTAAAGAGACCTCTTTTCAAAGCGTAGGAAGTTTGATTCCACTGCATTTCTGGGGCTGCTTTTTTCACTATCGCAACAAAATGCCAAGAGGGAAAAACAATGGTGCTTGGTTGGCAGGGAGAGAGAAAAGGGGTGGACATGATCCACATTAACCCTTCCCTCCTCGATGCCCTGAATGGGATCAGGAGCAAGTTCCCATTGGCGGTACCCTGATAAAACTCAGTGTTATGGAGAAGAAATGGAGGAAAACTCGAACTTGGACAAAACGGATTAAGGGGGATTTGCACCAAACCCCTCCCCTTGAATTAGGTCAGGAAAAACCAGCACAAGTGTGAATGACCCCCTCTAAAACCGGTTTCCAAACTGGTTTATAAAGCAGTATGAACAGCCGCTTTGTTACTTACAGTGTGTTACTTCCAAGCTCCTTTGGCACACAATTGAATTTCCACTGTATTGAATTTGGAGAGTAAACTTCACATTGTTAGAAGACGCAAATTATTTAAACTTGGTGTTAACAAATTCTTTCACCATTTTATGGAGAATTTTATGTAAATGCTTAGTGCAGACTTGCTCCTAAAACTGGGAACAGAAAACTGCTCATACTTTGGTTATTACACAATATTTGTCAGGCTTTTTGTAATAGCCACATTCTGTGATGCATCCTCTGGTTCATGCAGACCTTAGTGAAGAGCCTAAACAGGCCTGATTTGTGCTTTCCATGAAGAAAGAGAAGGAAAAGCATCATAGAACTTCACCCAAAATCATCACCGTGGTAAACTCCCATAGCTGACAAGCCAGGATTCCTCAGAACCAATATGAATGCGTTCCCTAATGGAAGAAGCCTTGAAAAATATGTTGTTTGCGTAAAAAGGTAAAAAGAGCCAAAACGTACTACCTTATGGTTTCACTTTGTAGCAGAAGGTCAGCAATAGGAGACAAATTGCTCAATCAGGGAAAATTTGCTACTGTTATGGAATGTCTCTTGGAAGAAACCCCTTTTAAAAGGTTGTGAAGGGCTCTGGACATCGTGGAAGAAAATTTGGAAACCACAAAGTTAAAGATGAAGCACAGAATTTGGAACTTTAACATAGCAAATGACTTTGCATCCTATATGTGCTATCTAGAAGAAATGAATGGATGGTGTTTAAAAATCACCTTCCTGGAATTTCAGAGTTCTGTGTACATTTGATCCCTTAATAGGTTAGCCTTTGCCAGTGCTCAAGAAGTCCATCATCATACACAGGGTAGAATATTATTTTTCACTCTCCCATTTGACAATTATTTGAAGCCAGTGAGTATCTTTTTTAAAAAAAATATTCAACTGGAGGTCACCCACCCTAGTTTGCCCAAATTAATCCAGTTCACTCTTATTTCCCTCAGGTAGCTCAGGTTTTTATTTTTACAGATATATAGCAAGTAAAATGATACCTTTTTTACTGAGCCAGTTTCTGCATGTTAGCAAATGAAAGCTGTTGTTAATAATATGGAACAGGGAAGACAAGGCAAAACATAGGCCATATGTCTTACACATTTCTGGGTTTGCTGCACTTGGGTGGAATTGGATATCGTATGCTGAATTTGGTGTCCAGAGAATTCAAATGTTCATTATGAATGTATGAAGAAAAACATCTAGCTTTTCATAGGCTGCCAGGAAGAGCTTAGGACCCTCAGCTGAAGAGGACTAAGTGGGTTTTTGGAATAGGACATTCCATGCTTCTACTCTCTAGAGGAAGAATAACAGCTGGAGAAAGCTGATGGCAAGATAAAGTTTTCCTTTAAAATTTAGGACAGGGGTAGGGAACATTGTATTGGTCCAACTCTATATATGCCATTCTCCTTCCCGCTGAGTGCTCCAAAAATGACACTGTATCACTTCCAGTCACCATTTTAGATAACATGGGCTTGGTTGGGGGTTTATAGATGTAGGTTAGTGTATTTGCAGGTGGTTTCCACTTTTGGACTATCAGTCTCCAAAATAATCTGGACAGGTTTTTACGGGGGGGGGGGGCCTTTGGGGGCTGCATGCAACCCACAGGCTGAATTTTCTCACATCTAATTTAGTAGTTTAAATGCTCAAAGTGCTTCTCTTACATTCTCACCTATAGGAACCCATTGACACCTATCTTACAAGACAGGAGAGGATAAGGAAAAGTATATTGCAGAGGAGATAAAGCTAAGAAAATTTGATTTGATAAATGTTGCCAAGTGAACAGAATGTTAAGCTGAGCTTTGAATAAGTATTATTTACTGTTTTTTTAAGTAGACCTCTTACACTTTTAGCAGATGAACAATATGCAGAAATCTCATGTTTTTCATGACACAGTGTGGCTAATCTGTTTTCTTATATGGGTGCATACTGAAGAATTTAGGATGCTACCAATGAAAGCTTGGATTGAAATAAATAGACTACAAGGTACAACTATATAATTTTACCCAAACCAGCTAACAACAACCATCTTTTTTCTCACTTTCAGTAAAACATTTATTCCCCCCCCCCCATGTTGCCCTAACTATGTTTTGTAAAGTAATAAAATACAGCTCATTGGTGGTCTTTGGAGGTGGAAAAATTGGCCTCCTTGTGTGGCCCCTACTATTTCTGCATTGTTTATTATAACAACAAACTGGACACACGTAAATCATGTTCTCTCCATGTCTGGTTTTATTGCTTCAACAACAGTTAAAACTGGGATAAACATGAGTAATATACAGTTTTGTGGATTTCCCTGCCCCCTTTATAGCCTAGGTAGATTGTTCTCAAGAGGCATGGCAGAGTTTGCTAAAGTGATGATGAAGGAGCTGGGGCATGTGGACATCAAAGTTGATGGTGAGGCTGCCTAAGACATTGCTTTCATGGAAACTAAGATGATTTAGTAGCAATAGTGGAGTGTTTTGTTTTATTTTGTTTGAGTGCTGAAGCATCTTAGCAATTATGACCCATCACATGAATAGCAAATCTTATGTTTTAAAATAGACTTATTTCTGGGAAAGCTTAAAACTCGTTCATATTTATTTGGGTACTTTGTGGTGGTTTTTATCTGCTCTTGAAAACAATCTGCAAGGAGTGTTTTTGTAACCCACAAAAAAGAACCATTCTTGCATATGATACAAAGTGAAGCCTAGTATCTGGTGCAAAATCTAGTGTGGAGTAAACAAAGCAATTTTTTAAAAAATCAAGCACTTTTGTATTCCAAACTTCCTCGGCTGCTGCCACACCTCAGAATTAATGCAAGCGGACACTGTTTTAGCTCTTGGTTCATCCTGCAAAATCCTGGGATTTGTAGTTTGTTGTGGTACCAGAACTCTCTGGCAGAGAAAGCTAAACAGCCAACAAACTACAATTCTCAGAATTCCATAGCACTTAGACCTGGCAGTTAAAGCAGTATAAATCTGCATTAATTCTGAAGTGTAGATACAGCCCTCCAAGGAGTTGATGGTGCCTTAAATACCATTCTTGTGTGATTCTGGAGAAGAGTAGTCTTTGCTTTTTGGAAAACAAATCCTCTTAGTTGACATGACATAGAAGGTTTTTAGCAGGAAAGATGCTAAGGGCAGCTTCTGCTCAGCTCCCAGACATCTTTGTTAAGCAGCAGATATCTGGTATTGGACTTTATCGCACAGGGAGTTTGCCGGGATTTAAGCTGGGATTTAAAAAGTATTTCCCCAGCTAACTCCCAAAATCACAGCAAAGATTTTCAGACACATTACAATTAAAGAGGATTTATCTTGGGAATAACCAGGGAATAACCAGCGACAAATCATTTATGGGATTTTCCCATGAATGATTTGTTGCTGGTTATTCCCAGGATAAATCCTCTGTAATCATGACATCGTCTGAAAATCTTTACTGCGATCTCAGGACTTTGCTGGGAAAATGTTTTTTTAATCCCGGTTTTCCCTGGCAAACTCCTCATGTGATAAAGTCCATTGTCCATACCATTTTAATTTTCCATCCAATTGGGAAAGAGGTACCCTTTCAGAAAGGGAGTTTGGATGGACTTGCTCATGCCATGACCTCAGTGCTTGAAGAAAAGCTAGTTGCTGAGGAAAAACATACTTTTTTGGTTCATGTTCTTGTGCTTTGTCTCCTTGTTTCACACAGAGAAGAAAAACAATTGGTGCTGATGTGGAAGGGGCAGGGGAGCACTGCTTTTGAGCTGTACAACTTTCTACACCAAGGGCCGGGGTGGGGTGAAGTCACTGCTTGTCCTCAGCCACACTGTACTTGCATTGCATGGCCATACTGCATGGGATTCTGCAGCATTTTATGACAGTTGGGCATCATTTTGAATGTTGTGGAGGAGATGAGTAACAGTAACTTCTTTACTTAGCCATATTTGGTGGGACAGGGGGCAGCACACCACCTGCTGGTTGTACAGATCATGTCAGGTCAGGAGCCACAAAATGGCATCGAGTAATAACAGGCAGAATCAGTGTGGCTTAGTGATTTGAATGTTGAACTATGACTCTGGAGACCAGGGTTTGATTCCCAGCTTAACCATGGTACCCACCTTGAGACTGTGCAGACCACCCGCCTCCATCTTTGCCAGATCAGGGCCGCAGCAACTGCACACCGGGGCCCTGATCTGGCCTTTCTGTGGTACAAAAAGGAGCCGCAAAAAGTGGTTCCTTTTTGTGCCCTAGAAAGGGCACTGTAGCCGCTTGTGCTTTTACTTTATGGCACTCCTTCAGCACTGTGTCATCTAAATACAGCATTAGAGGAGCACCGTGACACTGCTCGCCATGTGGTGCAGCATGTGGCATCACACTGGTCTGGAGGCAAAGCCAGGGCGTGTGTCATGTGGATGTCACGCCCTGACTCTGCCCCCAGGCAGGTCTTTCCTGCCAGTCAGCACAGCCTGCATCACATGCTCTCAGCCTCAGGGGAAGGCAATGGCAAACCTCCTCTGAACAAATCTTGCCAAGAAAACCCTAAGACATGGTCACCATAAGTTGGAAACAACTTGAAGACACAACAACAACAAAATAACAGGTGGGGTCCATAGATGCAAAGAGTATATTAGAGTGTTTTAAGTAACACTCTGAAAAGTTTCCTGGGGCAACATTTCTTCTGCCTTTTAAATTTAAACACTGTTATCAGCAGTTTTTCACTGAGAGCTTATGAGAAGCATACTCCCATGTGGATATAGGATTGTGACCTAATTTAAGGATCTCCATGTTTTTCAAGGGAGTAATTCTATGAAAAAATGACAGGCCTGCTGTGATTCTATAAGAATGCATATACTGTATTACTATGAATGATAGGCCCATAAACAATTTTGAGTACAGCTTTTGTTTTTTGTTTATACAAATACATTTTATGGTTTTTGTTTGTTTGTTTTGCTTGTTCCTTTTTATGGATCAAACTTTGCAATGTTATTTTCAAACATTTGTTTCTATTTTTATCTGGATTAATTTTCCTTTGGGATCTTGTATGTTGGTTCAATCTTCCTCAAATTTCAGAAAATGCACAGGATCCTTTTGCGAACTCTGCTTGCATAGGGGGTTATAGGCCAGGATCTGGTGGTGTACTTCCACTGGATCCTTCTGCTTCCACTGGACTCAGCAATCCATCTATCTTCCTGTTTCCCCGATGAATTCTCAAAGCCTGCCCTGGAAGCTTACAAATTTACTAGAGCAGGTTTCTGGTGACACTCAGGGGCACAGGGAGAGTGGAGGAAATCCCAGTTCTACCGGCATTGGATATTCTTCCTTATTCACCTTCCCTTAAGTGTTATATTAAACTGTTCTGGAGTTAGAGACATAAGCTTTCTCCAGACCCTGCAAATGGTGCTGAGGATTGTGGCATCTGTAGCTGTAGTTCTTGGTTTTAAGTAAGCAGAGAATGCTTCTGTTGTCCTGGATTATTTGCTAGCAGTTGCCAGCATCAGCAGCAACATTTTATTCCCACCCACCCAAACAGTGTTGTTGTTGTTTTTAAATTCTGGGATATGTCATGGATCATACTGGACTTCTTGGACACTTTTTCTCCTCCTCATTGTGGTGGAGGGGATGGGACTGGCAGTAGGGACATTCTCCTGAAGTGTCCTGAATAAATTTTGTTGCTCCCTTGCTCTTGCAAACTGCAGAGGAGAAGAGACAGTCACAGCTGCTTCCCTCTCCCCTCTCCCTCCCCACATTAGTTTCATAGCCAGCGGTATCACAGAATTTGTTGGGTTCTTTGGCTGTGAGTGGGCATAGAAATAGCAACAGCTAGCAATATCCAGCAGCAAGTGAGAAACTCTGTTGCAAGAGCTCTCACCTCTTTATATCAGTCTTGAAAAGCCCATAGTAAGCATTAACTATGGGACTAATGGAAATTTCAGTTCAAATGTAAGAGTTTATATGTAAGTGTGATCTTTAAATGTTTGTGTTTCATAAGCCTTTTATGCAGGAGTCAGTTTTGAGCTCTAACATAAAAAGGTCCATATTTCATGTTGTTACTGCATTGTCTTTATTTTCCTCTTATTTCTCGTGTATTGTGCCATCTCCTAATGAACCTGTTTTTCTGTTATGATCTAAATCCATATTTCCAAATTATCCTCTTTTGGAGCTGACTGTGGTCCTTTGTAGTTATCATCCCTAGTTCTCTGGAACAAGGTCAACAGAACTAAAATGGAATCTATTTGCACAGTTCTAGCCAGAGGGACTGCATTTTATACTGAATGGTGATAACCAGCTCACATGGCTCCCATTCAAGCCATTACTCATACTCTTGTTGCTTTTCACTATTGCTAATTCATTCCTCTCCTCTTGTAGCTACATCTTTGCTGATCCAAGCATTTTAAATTATTCAGTAAGGCAGTTGCTGGAATCAGAATGAAGAATATAACTTAAGTAAGTTTTATACCAAAAGACTTACTTACATCTTTATATGCGTAATTTATTCATATAGTTGCAGTGGCCCATTTCAGGGGCAAAGACAGCTCTCATTCCTAAACAGCTTATAATTGAATTTTTCACAGTGTGACAGAGAACACAGAAAAGGAGAGAAGCACAGAATAACCCAAGTAACAAAGGATTAATAATGAGAAAATTCAGTTATTCGTAATTGTGTTTCCTAAGAGCAGAATCTGAATAGTTTTTTGTGGGTTTTTTGGGCTATGTGGCCATGTTCTAGCAGAATTTCTTCCTGACATTTCTCCAGCATCTGTGGCTGGCATCTTCAGAGAAATATACAGTTTTGTGGATTCCCCTGCCCCCTTTATAGCCTAGGTAGATCTCTGAAGATGCCAGCCACAGATGCTGGCAAAACGTCAGGAAGAAACTCTGCTAGAACATGGCCACATAGCCCCAAAAACCCACAAAAAACTATGGATGCTGGCCATGAAAGCCTTCGACTTCACATTGGAATCTGAATAGTTTAACTTTCCTACCTTGACAACATTCCTGGCAAACACAGACAATTTTGACTCTGCTTGTTGGATATGTATCCATAACCCATTGCTGTAGAACATTTCCTCCATGAGAAGGCCACTGAATTAAACCACTTTCCATACTCCGTGTGGCACAGCACTCTTCAGACTCAACATATCACTTTATAGTTTATGCAGTTTTTCCCCTGTCACAGCAGATCCTGTTCCACCCTGAGGAAAACATGGAAAAATGAACAAAATACCAGATCTACAATTGATTTTGCATGTGATCGGTTTATCATGTTGAGTTGGGAGCTTTAATAGGTGCACTGAACTGATCGATTTTTTACCCCCTTTAGAAAAAGACAATAAGAAATTTGTAATTTGGAAAAACTGCCTACTTTGAGAATTACAGTAATGCTTCAAAGGTTGTTGTTGTGTGCATTCAAGTACTTCCTGACTTATGGTGACCCTACCATGGAGTTTTCTTGACAAGATTTGTTCAGAGGTTTGTCATTTTCTTCTTCTGAGGCTGAGAGCATGACCCAAGGTCACCCAGTGGGTATCATGGCTGAGCCAGAGGTGGCAATAAATTATCTTCATGAAACTCTTGCAATTTTTTTGTTCTTCTTCATGGCCACTCCCTTTCCCTTCAGAAGTGAATTCTCAGAGGAGATGATCATGGAAATTAATTCTAGGTAGAAGTAGTGCTCCCTAAAGTGTCTGCTTCTCTTCCCTCTGTGTCTTGGATTCCTTGTTTTGTGTCAGGTCATGAGAAAGTGAGCATAGGCTTAATTTGCATGCATTTGTGAGGAAATCCGGTGGTTAGAGAAAAGAACATGCTAAACTGCTGGGAATATACAGTATAATCCCCTTAATGTCTAGTTTGAACATAAGATTTAGTTTCTCAAAGCCTGAGTAACCCCACTGTGTTAGCTGGCATGCTATGCCAGCAAAGTTGCTGTTTTAAGTATTCGTTAGTGGGATAATTGCTAGTTGCTCAGAATATGTTTTGAAGTGATGAAGAGAGTTAAATTTAAAGAAGAGTTTACACTACCGGTTTCTTTCTTGCATAACAGAATGGGGGTGGGGAACTTCCATATTACATTACCTACTGTCTCAATATCCCCTTAGTGAGGAATTTTCTTTTCCATTATGATTCGTGGAGTGGGGTAGGTTTCTGTCTTCTCAAATCCATACTCTACTTCTTCTTGAAAAACCCAACTACTGCAAACACTACATTGCGTGCTATCTTTTGCAGTGTGCCCATAGCATTGTTTTATCTACAACATACAGTACTGCAATACAACAGCTTACAAAGAATACTTGGCTACTACTGTATATACTCAACTATAAGCTGACCTCAAGTATAGGTTTTGGGGCCAAAATTATGGATGTTGCCATGACCTGTGGATAAGTCAAGGGTAAAACTTGGAGACTTCTTCAGTGTGTGTATATGTGCACACAGCAAGAGGGATTCTAATTGAGGCTTTTTGCTTCAGAAATGAGAAATTTTCAACTAGCTACAAATCAAACAGAACATGGAGATAGATACTTAGATAGATATACCTCATAAGAAGAATGTAGGGCCTCATGGAATTGCTTAGAAAGATAGCCAATTTTAAGGATGTTATATAGTGGATAAAATTAAAGATAGTACTGTACATTCACTAAACAGCATGGATTACCTCACAGACTACCTGTTTTTTTCCTGTTCCCATATGGAGGATGTTGATTATACATGATTGTTTCTCCACACAGTGATGTGCACTGTCTTGGACAAATACCTCTGGTACATCTGCATAAACAATGTCTGGAAGGAAGCTGGGAATTTGCTTTTGAAGGTGACACATGCATGGAACATCCTGAATACAGTGTTTGATGAATGATTAAATGGACTCCCAAAGAGCTACACTCTTCATCTATGCTAAATTTAAATTGACCCACCTCCACCATAAAAGTAGATTTAGGAACATCTTTGAAACTTTTGAAAAAGAGTACCCTGTTACTCTCTCCACCAAATATAATGCTAAATATAGCTACCCATGAAACTACAAGAATTGGGGAGCAGGAAAGTAATCTGATTTCCCCCCATAAAACATGAGACTGACATTTTGTTAAATGATATAGAGTTGTGTTTTATGTATCTGAAATGACAACCTATGGACAGAGAATATAGAATACAGTCTAATAGAGTCGTGCTATTTGAGGGTCTGATTATAGAATCTATAATCTGTAAGAAAGGCCCAATGCCCGACTAAAGCTTTGTAAACCATCTCTAGATCAATGCTGTCAATCTCATCTTCCCATATACAGATTGAATATCCCTTATCTGGAACTCCAAAATCCAAAATATTCCAAAATTCAACATTGTCCACATGGATCACATTTGCTTTCTGATGGCTGTGTACAAAAAGTTTGTTTCTTGCACAAAATTATTAAACATATTGTGCATAAAATTACACTCAGGCTATTTTTATAAGAAATATATGAAACATACATGAATTTCATGTTTAGACTTGGGCTTCATCCCCAAGATATCTCATTATATATATCCAATTTTTTTTTTTAAAAAAAAACCTCAACATTCAAAATCCAAAACACTCCTGGTCCCAAGAATTTTGGATAAGGGATACTCAGCCTGTACTCAAGTATATCTGACAGTATAAAAATATTAAACTGCCTTTTTTGTTGTTATTATGTGCCTGCAAGTCAACTGTGACATGTGATGATTCTATCATAGAGATTTCTCGGCAAGATTTACTTAGAGGAGATTTGTCATTCCCTCCCTAAGGTTGAGAAAGTGTGATTTGCTCAAGGTCACCCAGTGGGTTTCCATGGCTGGAGAGATTCAAAGCCTGGTTTCCCAGAGCCCTAGTACAACACCCAAACCACTAAACCACACTGGCTCTCAAGCTGCCTGACACTAAGTCCGTCTAACCTAATATTGTATACTCTGTCATGCCAACAACTCTCTGGGGTCTCATCCAGGTTCTGTAGCATGGACTGAACTCAGGACTTCTTTGTGCCAATTATATGTATTTTGGATTTACTTATGTATTTTGTCAAGAGTTTGATAAGTTAGAGGAGAAGATTATCCCTGTATATTTCTTTCTTTCTTATAAGGCAGTCTTTAAAATCAGCATAGTGGATAGTACCAGACAGTGACATTCTGGAGAAGCTGAGCAGTTGGGAAACTGTACAATTATTTTAGGGATACAGACAGGAAAACACTTCTGAAGATTCATGCCTGAGGAATCTTTGGTGCCACTTCAAGAAAGGTTTCTGGGTCAATCAAGACAAGAAAAATATTGCCTCCTTCTTATAACAAAGAAGAAGGAAACATTACCCTATAATCTGGGCCTATACAACTTGTGACTCAGCTGAACCAAAATGGGACCACCAGCTATGCATGCACCAGGGCTCAATAAACTTTGTGGCTTTATTGCATTCCTGGACTGCAAGAACAGGGAAGTTAGCAGGACGCTATTTAAGGTTGAGGGCTCCAGAGGGCTAGGTGGATAGTGTGGGCCTCCTGTCAGCAAATGACTAATCCATCTGTCCAGTGGATCCAAAAACCCCAACACTTCCATGTTAATACTTCTATTTATTTATAGTTATATATGTCAGAGGGTTGTATACATTGCACAAGTTGTATTGATCTCTCTGTTTCTGCATGTTATATCCAAGTGTTTCCTAGGGATTCCATTCACATTCCCACGTTGGTGCGCAACATTTTCACAAATGGAACAACTGAAGGGGGGGGATCTATGTTTTTGAATCAGGCATACATTTTACCAAGAAATAGCCATTTACAATCTTCATGAGGGTTGGGTTCAAGACAATGAGACAGAAATAGATGGAACTATCTAATTGTCCCTTTTCACCATCCAGGGTTAATTTTTGACAATAAGCTGCTGAGTGATCCTAGATTGTGAAGGAAGAAAGGAAATATTTTAGCACTGCTTTGGAATAATGTGCTTTACTGTGTTTAATGGCATTTGGGTGCCAGAAATAATAATTATTTCAGATTATACACGCTGGCTGACAAAACTTTGCCTCTTTCCAAAAATACAACATATATTGTTTAAAAAACTGAAGTAGAAAAGAATGGCTTAATTTAGCCTTTTTCATTCCCTGAGAAGAATCACTCAATTTTTTTTTTGTCTTTGTCTGTTTTCCCATATGTTTTTAAAAATAAAATCTACAGACATATAATTTAATACTAAAATGTGAAAGTTAGTTTTGGCATATCATGTACACAGTTTCCTGTACTAATTTTGCAGATCTGTTTGTTTTTTCATGTCAAAATACTTTGTTTCATTTGGCATTGTTGGTACCAACAGCTGTTGGAATCTGTTTCCATATCAGTACCCAGCCACTTGGTAATGCTTCCTTCTGTTGTGGCAACATGTTGTTTGACTTCCTTTTAAAAGAGACATTAATATAATGGGCCCTTGGTATCCACTGAGGTTTGGTTCCAGGACTCCCTTTGGATACCAAAATCCATGGATGCTCAAGTCCCATTATATACAATGGCATAGTAAAATAGTGCCCCTTATATAGAATGGCAAAATCAAGCTTTGCTTTTTGGATTGCCTTTAAAATTATTTCCAAGCAATGGATGGTTGAATCCATGGATGCAGAATCCATTGATACAAAGGGCCAACTGTCCATTGTTCCCTCATGCAAGATAGGACAGTCTGAAGAAGCTGGCTTGGACCTCTTGTTCTTCAAAATGCAAAAAGAAATAACAGGACTGGCATGTGTCAGCCCTTCAACTAAAATGTTGTGAACATTTTGGGCCCATAAGTACCACATATAACTATGTGTAAAATCATTCTACATGCTTGAATTGCTAGATCTCAGGGCCAGGCCTTGAGTTTCCAATTTTGTGAGTCATCTCCAAGCAGGAGATAGGGGTGCAAGTTCTCCAAGTTTGGGGACTCACCACTGGGCAAAAGGTAGGGCAGTGTACAAATCTCCAGTTCCACCTCATCTAGCAGTTTGCCTTAATTTTGCAAAGCTTAACTTATCTTTTTGTTGCAACATGCAAAAACTCTCCAGGAGGCCTGTGTATCACCTGGTGCACAGGGTTGGCATCACCTGGTGCAGTAACACACAGTGTAACCCCCGCTTGAACTCCTCCAATACCACAGAATCCTTAGCAATGTTTTTTGTACTAATGTTACTCATAAGTTATAGTTCCCGTATATCACTGATTAAAATTATATTTTTAAAATACAATGTCATATGCACTGCCTAAATGTATATAGTTTCATGTGGTTAAAGTTCAAACTAGGTAAGATGTGATTTTTTTACCAAAAATTTTCAAATATTTTAATTAGTTTTTTTAAAAAAATAAAATAAAACCCTGAGGCCTCTTCTTTCTCCTCCCACTGAGCCTCATCCCACTATCACCATCTGCAGCATTTTAAAGGGACACGAGCAAATGCCACAGCCTGTTTCTGCTCAAACGCCCATGTTTGGAAGCAGTGGTTTCATCCCCCCCCCTTAAAGTGTTACCTGGTGCAACCCACACCCTGCACACCTCTCTAGTGATGTCCCTGGGCCGCCCATCTTTGTCCCTGGTTGGTGCTGCAGCAGCCTCACACTGTGGCACCAACACACTCCCTAAAAGAAGCCGCTCTAGGCAGCTTCTTTTTAGGGGCGTCACAGGTACGTTCGTGCACCATGATGATGCCCCTTCCGTCGAGTGCCTTTTGGGCACTCTGACGCTCATGCGTCATGGCACAGCCTATATGGATGGGCGCGCACCAAGATGGTGCACAGGCGCCGATAGTAGGGCTGGCAGTGTGTAAACGCTGAGCCCTACCTAGCCCTACTTTCGCGCCCAGGATGGTGCAAAGAACCCGTCTGTACCAGTCCTTAGTTAGTGTCCTTTTCCCCTCCCAGTTATTATAGCACTATGGCTTACTTTACATCTTGCTTTGCATCCAGTTTCTGGCTAGAAGCAAATAAAATAGATTAAATTCTGTCTGACTAAATAAATGGAAAGAATAAATCCCTCCACTTCACTTTGATCTGGAAATAGCCCTTTAAGCTAAGAATTCAGTCTTAATTTATAAACAGTAAAACATGTTCTCTCCCTCACTCTCTTTTTTGTCTCTCTCTGTTTGCATGACATTACCAGGGGCCATCCCTAGGTCCCAAGTTTTGCCCCCCAAACCTCAGAGCCTGGGATGCTTGAACTGGCAACACTAGTATTTACTGCCAGCAAGGCACTGCCAGATGCTGCTCCCTCTCTTGCCACTGATGGAATGGTTCAATCTTGGTTATCCACTGGGTTTTGTGGCTCTGTTGGTACTGGAACCTGGATTTCTCACATCACAGTCTAACCTAGGGTGGAAATTGTGCAACCTAAAGGCTATATGTGGCCCTTTGGGTATTCTAGTCTAGTGACATCTTGACGACCACATGATCCCTTTCCTGGTTCTATGTAAATATATGTGTATATAGGACAAATTGGAGTGAGGATGCAATCTTGGAAGCAAGGTAGCAAGCAAGAACCAGTTATTAATCATTTTGAATGACACTACTGAATACGATGCCAAGTGGGATTTACAGCTTACTGGTGATATGAAAGCATGTTTTCACATCCATTAACTACCACATTAAACTGAACACATTCAATTGAACCTGATTTCATAAGCTGAACAGGATTAGGTCTGGTTAGTAACTGCATCCGCATTCACCAACAGCAACCAGTAGCATTGCCAAAGTGAAAATTGGAAATGGTTCCTTGTACCTTCATGGTTATGCAGAAGAGGATGTATCAGCAGATTTTGTTTGCCATGCAGCCAGGAAACAAACAACACCTGCTGAAATCCCCCTTTCTACAGAACCATTAAAAGTACGGGAGCCTTCTCTAATATTTACTGTAGCAGACCTAAACATCAGTGATCTTTGGGAAGGACTAGGAAAGAATCCTGCCTGAAATGTTGGATAATTACTGGCAATCGGAATAAAAGATTTTGGGTCGATTAATATATGTCTTGAATCAGTATAAAGTAGCTTCCTATGTTCCCATGTATCTTCCTCCATATTCAGTGTTGATTTCCAAACTAGGGTAAAAGCTGCACAGACTCATACACCCAGGAATGGATGCGCGCACGCACACACACAGAGGAAACATGGGTAAGGTATAATGACAAATCCAGATTAACTGTTTTTCTAAATTGAAAATATTTCTCTTTTAATTTTCATACAGAAATTGCACTAGAATATCTTGCTTGTGAGCACCACAATCATATTCATATGTGACTATCCATATACTTTCCAATTCCTTATACGTTTGGAAAGGGTGCTGAAAACATACATTCAGTCTCGTTTGTGCCCATTAACTTGAAACGAACAGCACTTCCTTCATATAAGACACAACACATATTGTGTTCAATAAGTTACACTGTGTGAGGAGGAAAAATAGGAATAGCTTATGAGAGGACATGTCCTAAAGGCAAGTATTATAGAAGCTTATATGAGATGATATTTTCATAAATTCTTCCTTTGGTAAACAGGCAAAGTAAACCATAGCAGTGCTGCTAAGCAGTGCTGGCACTGGTTCCACAGCAAAAGACATTATTCTGCCTCCTTCCTTAAATCTTCCTACAAGCTAAACACTGCTACTTTTTCCAAACAGGTTTTAAAGTGACTTAGGTTTAACTTGGAGGGGTGGGGGAGTTTGAAAACAAATGAAAAATATTTAACAATGGGGTGATTAATATATCCATTAAAAGTAGCATAGTTGAGAAATGCAAGTGAAAATAAACAAGTTTTATGTTTGTAGTATTATTCCAGTACTAATCAACTTTACTAGTATTAATATATACCCTCCAGCCCTCCCAGTTTGGCAGAAACAGTCCCAATTATCTCTGTCACCACACTTTTTCACCTGCTTTTCAAACATCTCAGTTTCCCTCTTCTCATCGGCAGTGCTGTCTCCAGAGTTGATGTCACCCGGTGTGGCTGTTTGGAAGAGGATGCCAGGGCAGCCAGGAGGACAAGGGGAGCTTGCCCTGCCCCCTCCTCCCACTTTGTATCACTCACCTGCAGAAATAATCCAGTTTGACACCAGTTAAACTGCCATGGCTCAATGCTATGGAATTCTGGGATTTGTAGACATTTTGTGAGACATTTAGCTTTCTTTGACAGAGAGCTCTGGCACCAGAACAAAGTACAGTACCCAAAATTCCATATCATTGAGCCATGGCAGTTTAGGTAGTGTCAAACTAGAGGATTTCTGCAGTGTGGATTCAGCCATAGATCAGGGAACACAGAGAGGAAAACAAGATATACACTTCAAAGTTTCCTCTCTATCTCTAATTACTAAACAAACAAACATGTCTTGGTGCCTCTTTGCTTTCGACACTGTCTTGACTTGCAAGTACCTATTCATTGTCCTGTGCTCCTACTTTCCTCCCCACAAACACTGGGGCTTGGATCACTTGTACCAATTGAACCATTGACAACCTGGCCCTGTTTGCATGGATAGGAAGAAAGGGTGAGCAGGGCCAGATCTTCTGCCTCCACCTCCATTGGTTTGTTCTGTAGTGGCCCCACTCTGATGTTGACCATTTCTTTGGGGGCATGTTTGCAACAGGAAAGCTTCCTGAAAGTCTTAGGTTCTCCCAACAAGTCTTAGGTTCTCCCAACCATAAGGTGGGCTTAAACATGTTCTGATGGTTTCCTCATAGCAGACATGCTGCCAGTGTATGAATTGCAAAAGAGAGTGGCTGGAAAGGGATCAGAGCTTGAAAGTTTTGCTTCTGTGGACTACAGCTCCCAGAATCCTTCAGCACACACCCCAGTGACCATGCTGGCTGATGGATTTTGGAAGTTGTCATATAGAAAGTAATTTTTCTAGGTTTTGCTTTCTCCAAATGATCTTAACTTTTTGTAGAATATCAACTGTAGTGGGGCTCATATGGCCACTTTTTCAAACAGAAAGTCATCCTCCTTGTTTGCTGTCAAAAGACAGTCCATTTCTTGGAACTCAGATTCCCTGTAATTGAGAGTTACAGATAATTTCAATTCCCTGTAAATACCTGTCAGGGCCACACACAATTTTCATTAAGGTTTTTTTTTTCATTTGCAAGAAATACAGTGCCAAAATTTGCCCACCAAATTTGCATGTATTTTGTTCAGTATAAAAAGGCCAGTATTAGCAACTGGCAAGATTGGCAACTTGCTAAATGCCATGCACCAGTGAAGAGTTCTTCCCGAATGTCCAGCATTTCATAAGAGATGCTACTCCATACACCTAAAATCTTGCCCCATGTGTTCAGGAACATACCTGGTTTTTTCCCCCCATAAAGAAATCTAAAGGAAAGCATGTGTTTGGCCAAAGGATAGCAACAGTGAGCATAGAATAGTCTCAGTTAAAGAACAATACACATTTTTTCATATAAAGTTTGTATTTCTATCCCAAGAGAGTTTAGCATAATCCGTTGATGCAAAAACAGATTATTTTTTTGGCTGGAAAGTCTTTAAAATAAGAAAAGGGGCAAACTTAGCCAGATGGAAACGGGGCAGGAAATTTGGTTGGGATTTACACACTGTATAAATTTGTTTTGGTTCAAAACTGAAGCTGAAATGTGCACAAGTTGGAAGATGTAAGTGAACAACAAGAAGACGTTCTGGGCTTTGTGCTGTTGCTTCATGAGATTTGTTGGTTCATTTCTGTGTGTATCTGGGTGTGTGGATGCAGCTGTGGTTTATACAGATTGATGTACTGAAGGCAAATATGTCAGCCACAGAAAACTGAAGCTAGAAGCAAGTAGGCCATAAAACTGGTAGCAATGAACATTTAGTAGCTTCAGTTTGCAGGAGTTGGGTTACATTTTCCTTTCTCTTTATTTGACACTCCAGCTGCTGAAAAGAAACCATCTTACATGCATGCTTTAACTCCCAAGGCCCTCTCATTCCTGTTCCTCACTTATGTCATAAATATGAACATGTGTACTATTTCTGTAGCAGAAATAAAATGCAATGTGTCCCATCTGTAGCTTCTTCCAAATCAGTTTTCTTTAAATTCTGGAATTGGATGATCTCATTTGGCTAGTGATAACCAAGCTTTTTGTGGCAAACTATACAGATCTGTCAACTGCTCATTTTCTTTTGGAAATAAGATCTCATTCTTGTATATTTAGCTCATTATGGTTTGATATAATGCGAGTTGAAAGTTTATTTTAATTTTATATGGGAACCTGGACAGATGTACAGTACAAGCTTATTGGTGTCCAAGTGCTAGACTAGCCGCCCCCCCCCCTCCCCAAGGTGGCGGGAAGGAATGGGAAGCAAACTGACAACCAATTAGACATATTCCTGTCTTGTCCCAGCTGAGCTTTCCTGTAACTTTATTAAAAGCATCAGTTAGAAAGTCTGAGGTTTGAAATTGAATACTGAATATTGCTTCTGTTTGGAGAAGCAAAGGGATAATGGAATCTTCCACATGAAGTCAATCTGAACAATTTAATTACATAATAAGGATCAATAAACCATTGATCAATTAATTATTGAGGCATGTGTCTTGTGAAAGCCAGCATAGTGTAGTCATTTGAGGTTGGACTAGGGCTTTGGGAGACCAGGATTCGAATCCCCGCTTGGCCATGGAAACTCACTGGGTGACCTTCAGCAATTTGCATTTTCTCAGCCTCAGAGGAAGACAATGGCAAACGTCATCTGAATAAATCTTGCTAAGAAAACTCTAGAATAGGATTGCTATAAACTGGACTTGAAGGTATGTAACAACACCAGCAGTTTCTTGTGAAAAGGTGGAATAGTTGTAAAAGCATCTGTATTCTGCCTAATAGATGTAGAGAACTTAAGATGATTTTTAAAATCCTTATTTCCTTTTTTTAAAAGAAAATATCTAGTTACTATCACAAAGCCTCAAAGCCAAGGTGAAAGTATGTGTGTGCTAAGGGAATATATTGGTTTTTATCAGGTGTTATCTATACTTGAAAGACTATAGTATTACTGTAGATCACAAAAGTTAGCCCAACGAATATCACCATCACCACTGTTCATATACCTCCCTTCAAATTATGTTATTGTAATCACTGACAGTATTAAAAACACCATAAATTTGTTGTACTTAAAAAAATAAGATAAAGAGATTAAAAAATCCATCGGATGACGCCTACCTTGACTTATCTTTGTAGGTGGCCTGAAAAGAGAACAAAAACTTCTAATTTTTTCATATTCATATTCTCTCCTGATGTGCTTAAAATTATTACTTGCCTAAGGCTAGCAACTATTTTCAAGCCTGATGTATTGGATGAAAATAGAAGTACACACTTACAGACTGGCTTTTGCTACACACTGTCAACTGTAATCTGCACCATTTCATAGGAAATGTAATGTCTGTATCTTTCCACTACCACATGGCTGCTGCAACTTTGCAGTAATTTCAGTTGCTATTATCAGCCATAGAGGTGCAGGTTGAGTACTCCTTCTCCGGAATTCTGGAATTCAAAATACTCCAAAATTGCCCACATGGCTGGCTGAGATAGTGACACCTTTACTTTCTGATGGTTAAATGTACACAGATTTTGTTTCATGCACAACACTATTAAAATATTTTGTATAAAACTACCTTCAGGCTATTGTTATAAGGCATATTCAAAGCATAAATGGATAGCTAGCCTTCATTGTAAAAAAATATGATACAATACTGGTAGCCCTCCATACTCATGGCTTTAAAATATTCAAAATAAATTCCAGAAAGCAAACCTTGATTTTATATAAGGGACACCATTTTACTCTACCCCACTGTATATAATGGGATTTGAGCATCCATGGATTTTGGTATCCATTGGCAGTCCTGGAATCAAACCCCAGCAGATACCATGGCCCACTGTCAAAATCATAATCATCAACTGTCAGACCTGCAGTTGGGAAAGATTTTGCTTATAATGACTTTTTTGTACTGTGCTAACTTTAAAAATGGTTAAACCTCCAAGGGGAACATAGAAAAGGCTTGAGAACCTGCAAACTTCATTAATGTTTGGTACAGATTCAGCTGTCCAGAAGATTTAGTCTAAGTGGAAAATACTACAGCGCCTTGTTGCAAAGAGAGACAGCTGGCCACTTGGCTTGATAATAGTTTCCCTGGAATGTGAACAAGCCTTTTAACTGTCTACTTAGTGAGTCCTATCAAATGTTCTGACTGATTGTGCTACAGATGCATTACATCAAATGCTCCCAGGTTTTTTTTTAATCAGTGCCTTCCTATGGATTCATGGGATTAAAGCTAGATGAGTTTAGGATGTATAGCTATTGTCCCAGGATTTACAATACACAAATAAGAGCAGATACAAACATAAAGCATAAAATTCATTTTTCATGTTCAGAAGCTTTCTCTCAGTTTCGTGATCTTTAAGTGCCTTGGGTTTTTATGGCAGATTTCTCAAAACAAGGCAGAGGACCAGGATAGTACAATTGATCTGTTCTGGAAAAATGTTAGTAAATTTTCACATTCTACCATTGGCATTTTATTGCTCAGTACCAACTAGAATAGATCCAGTCAGTTGTTGTGGAGTGGTGAATCAACACATAGGTAACTCTTATTTATTCAGGAGGTCTAGTCACTAGTTAGGGCTAATCACAAGGTTTAAGTCTGTGAACCATATTCCACCATTAGGTGAATCAAGGATACTTTTAGGATGATATCTTCCCAAAATTTCTCTCATGCTGGATGGGAGATTCTGTGACTGTTACTCAAAAAATATTAGAGTTTATATGTTGTGGATGAGCACTTACATGTAAACAAAATTAATCATTAAGAGATGTGGGGAAACAAATGGAAATTGGTAAAGAAAGGAGGAAAGAGGATGAAAATATGCAAGAATAGGGAAGGAAAGTGCTGTAATCAAGGGAAAATCACTGACTTGGATGAAGAGGTAGATTTCTTCATGTACCCAGTACTCTGAATTGATTACTTCATAGTCATGAACAGCAGTCTACTTTCTCATGTTGCACCAATCATATTATGCAAATCCCAGCAAATTTTTCATTAGATTTTGATTTTATTGGATTTTTGCTTTTCATGACTTAGTCCCACAATACATAATGCACTTATCACAAGGAGCCTTCCTATCGGAGCAAAAGGTTCTTGAAGCATTCCTCAAGCGTGAAGGTGAGATAGCCAGTTTCGTTTCTTAATCATCATTGAGGCATCCCGCTTCTCTCCTGTTGTGAAAGCATTCACGGAGCAGTCATTTTTTGAATAATGGAAGTTCGCATTATTCAAAAAAATGGCTGCTCCATAAATGCTTTCACAATGGGAGAGAAGCAGGATGCCTCAATGAGAATTAAGAAGTGTGACCAGCTAGTCCACCTTTGTGCTTCAGAAATGCTCCAAGAACCCTTTGCTGGCATTTTAGCAATGGTAAGTTGCTCCATGGGAAAGAGTCCATAGTACTCTTTGCATCAATGCTCTCTGTCTCCTCCTTCTGGCAGGACTCACTGATTTACAAACCATCAAGAGGGTAGAACACGTATATTTTTTAATCTCAGCATTCTTGTGGATTGAGCTTGTATAGATTTAGGTTGGAATGTAGTTCAGGACAACTATGTTGTACACATCCCTTATTTCCATAGACTCATACTTATTTTCTCAACTCACATCTTGGTTGCTCTTTGAATTGGAATGGAAGTGTTAATTTATCAATCAAAGGGAAGGATTCCACAGTAGATGTCTACTCATGGAATGGAAGAATCCATGAAACCTGGAAGTGATGATCGCTCTCCCTACAACAGCTCTCCATCCATCCCTGAAATTGGAGCTAGATGACTAGAAACCTCCAGAGTTGTTTATTAGCTAAAGCAAAAGGCTCCATAGCAGAGGGGCAGTTTCTGTTGCCATGGCCAAGGAAACATTTTATTTGGGCCATTTTGGATAACAGCATGAACTTTGGAATACATTGTGCATTTACACAGAAATGTTAATATTTCTCCTGATATCTCCCTGACTCATATTTCTAATGTATTTAAATGTATCCCGCTCCCTGCACAAAAGGATTTGTATGTGTCACTGCGAAGACAAACATGCACACTCAATGCATGGTGATCTGCATGCATGAAACAGCCATTATACATCAAACACCGTCAAGCAAATATTCATCTCACTATGGCCACAGTGCTTTTTTCAATGGAGGAAACATCCACACTTTCCGCTGTATCGAGTGATGCATACGTTTCAGATTATATGAACTCAGGTATATTCCTCCTTTTGTCAATCGGCCCTTTATTATGAAGTTTTTAGTCTGCAGATGGCATCTGCATTTCAAATTCTGTAATGTTTAATTAGTGAGTTTCCAGTAAGCCACCTAATGAACCAAGAGCTCATTTGATAATAAAGTAGAGCTTGGAACTAGCTAGTTGAAAATAACTGGTTAGCTGGAAGCATCCATAGTTCCTTTCCCTAATAGAAAGATATGATATGATATTCTAGTTATATCATATGCAGAATATATTCTGCCCTTTTACTGTGCAATGGTAACTCCTAAACCACAGAGAGGTAGCTTGCAATTGTCCCCCTATTCGTAGGTTTGATAAGAAAAGATTTAAAATGTACAGAAACTGCAGACCAGGAAAAAATATTATTATTGTGCAGAAGCTATACTGCAACCCCCAACGTCTCTACTGAGGATCCATCCACTGGCCACATGCATTGTTAATTGTTGGGAGCAGCTTCAATGCAAGTGTGATTTGAGGGAATTGAATGTTATGAGAAGTAACATGTTACGTTGATGTTGGAAAGGGCCTGCTTCTTCAATTTCCTTTCTGCTGCTTTTGTGCACTGCTGAGTAATCTGCAGCCTTAATTTTTTTAGCAGCTAATTTCCTTTTCTCTCTTTGAAACATGCTTATTTCTAACTGTTGGTGTGTGCCAAAAATATTACTGCCTTATGTCTAGGACAGAGACGGAAAAATAACAAGGACACCGCAACCATCAAGGATGGTGGCAGACAAGTGGTGTTTGCATTTGTATGGACAAGGGCTCGAGGATAGCTTAGTGGTTCCATTAAGAATTCAGAAAGGAAAACAAGAACTGCACAGAACTTATGTACCAGGATTTCCTTTCACAGATGCTTAGTTTCAACACTGGGTCACCTGTATTCATTTTGCTTGGAGTTAGATCATGAATAATACTAGCATGCTTTACAAACTGTCTGGAAGATATCAAACTAGTAATCAGTCTGACACAAAATTCAGTTTGTGGAGAAATGTGCGGGAAGGGTGAAGGTCACAGCAAAAACTTGCTGTGAGAGTACAGTTTCCCACATGAATGAACTGGATATGGCCTCTCATGGTAGTGTTTGCTCCTCACCCTCCATATTCACTGGTGTTAGGGGCACAGGACCCCCGTGAAAGAGAAAATACTGCAAATTAAAATAACATCTGGTTTTTAACTGAAGAAAACACCTCTCTAGGAATGTATAGGTCCATCAGTCTAACTCTGTGGTCAACATACACCAGCACTTGACCATAGAATTGTGCTGGAGGACCGTTGAAATGCTGCCCCTCTTTGCTGCACAGCATTGCCACAGCAACCAAACCATGGGGCAACGCTGCACAGCAAAAAAGAAGCCGCCTAGAGCAGCTTCTTCCTTGCGTTGTTGTAAGGGCTGCGATGCAGCCCTATGATGCCACTTCCTCTAAAAGACGTGTGAGCAATCAGACGCCCACACCTCATCTATACGCCACCTGCACATCATAGGGCTTGGGAGTGTGCAGTTGGTGAGCGCTCCCAAGCCCTATTATCGCCACCAGGACACCACTTTCTGGCAGTGTGTACCAGGCTTGAGTTAGTTTTCAGTTGGTTAGCTATGTTCATCAAATTGTAAAATTGGGGGGGGGCTCATGTGCTGTGGCTTGATCGGCATCATACAGTTTTTTCCTATAACAGGTGGTAGTAAAAGGTTTAGACATATAATTTAAAAAAATACAGACTGCACACACTTGAGTAATACAGACTCTTTATCCTATCAACTACCATATGCTTTTGTGAGGTTTTTTGTTTTGTTTTGGTAGATTCATAAAAAAAAACCCTCCATCTGTCCTTTGTAAATTTCTATAAATAGAATTTCATAGCTTCACATATCCTGTTTACACACACACACACACAATTATCTTAGTAGTCATCTCCATTGTTTGTTAACAGAAATGTGAGATCTGCTTACGTGAAAGCCATGGGGTAATTTTCTTGCCAGCTGGAGTCACGTAGAATGCATGGCTGAGCACTTGAGCACTTCTACCCCAACGTCCCTTAAAGGGATTCCCCAAACTAAGTGATGGGCATGCAGGCTTAATCTTTCCCCCAAGCAGGTTCCTGCTCCATGCTGATCTGCCCTAAGTTGTGATAATGGAGGCATCGAAACTGATGGAAAAGGCCCATTTTTTGTTTCTGTTTGTTGGACTATAACGAGGCCAGGATTCGAATCCTGGATCAGCCATGTAAACCCACTGGGTGACCATAAACAAGTCACTCTCTCACTCTCAAGGGTGGGCAAGAGCAAACCCCCTCTGAAGAAACTTGCCAAGAAAACCCCATGATAGGAGAAGAGAAGGTTAAGAGGTGATATGATAGCCCTGTTTAAATATTTGAAGGGATGTCATAGTGATGAGGGAGCAAGCTTGTTTTCTGCTGCTCCAGAGACTAGGACCCAGAGCAATGGATGCAAGTTCCAGGAAAAGAGATTCCACCTCAACATTAGGAGGAACTTCCTGACAGTAAGGGCTGTTCAACAGTGGAACAAACTCCCTCGGAGTGTAGTGGAGTCTCCTTCCTTAGAGGTCTTCAAACAGAGGCTGGATGGCCATCTGTTGGGGATGCTTTGATTGTGATTTCCTGCATGGCAGGGGGTTGGACTGTATGGCCCTTGCGGTCTCTTCCAACTCTACGATTCTGATTCTATGATTCAATGACACCTTCTTGTTTCAAAGGTAGGATGTTTTTTCTATGCCAGATCATTGTTATGCAGCACCCCACTCCCCCTCAAAGTGGAAGTAACGAGTTCTAAACAGTTTGCTGTTGATGAGGATGATGAGGATGTGTACCTTCAAGTCTTTTCTGACTTATGGTCACCCTAAGAGTTAGTTCTTATTTCTTCTTTTCCTCAGTAACTACATTGCTTTACATGTGCAACTTAATGACAGATAACACAACTCCTTTTTGCAATCTACCTATAGCGTCATTGCTATTTCGGTAGTCATAAAGGCTGGCCTCATGCAAGCTTCACCTACACTGTAGAAATAATGTAGTTTGACACTGCTTTAACTGCCATGCATGACTCTGTTGTACAGAATCTTGGGGTCTGTAGTTTGGTGAGGCACCAGCGCACTTTGGCAGAGAATGCTACAGAACTTGTAAAACTACAAATCTGAAGATTCCATAGGATGGAGCTACAGCACTTAGAGTGGTGCCAAACTGCATTGTTTCTCCAGTGTGGATGCACCCTAAATGGAACAGAAGGACTTTCAATAGATTTAGGAACTGATTCTTGCTGTGCATTGTGCTGCTCCCTCATCCTCTGTTGTTTGGAGATGAGCAACAACAAGGTGGATGTGAGGAGAAAGTGCCCCCTGAGCTTGTAACACTCATATACTATGTGTTCTGTTTAAAAGTGACTATAAAGTAATAGTCTTGCTACTTTTAAGAAATAGGAAGATGTTTACTTCATTAAAAACTATAATTAGATCATTGCCTTTAAGACATTGGAACTATAATAATTCTTGAAAAGCTGGACTTTACTCATTTTGCTCTCTCCCAGTATATTGTGAGGTGATAATTTTCCCAGTAGTGCACAAATTGTGCACATTTTCTAACATATAGAACAATCAGAGTTGATCTGCAACAAGGGTGAGATTCATGTGGCCCTCTAGATGTTGTTGGCTTGTAATTCCCAGCCTTCTTCATCATTGACTGTGCTGCATAGGGCTTCTGGAAGCTGTAGTCCAACAACACCTTTGCCCAAGCAATTGCTTCTGTACACATTCTACTGTATGCAGGAGCTGCCACAGAAATATGGTAGGGATTTTTTGTTTGCCTTAACTGAGAACTGCCTTGTTTTGGCAGCCTGCTCTAGCCTCAAATTGCTCACAGTCCACGGATCTTCTTTGTGATGTTATGATATGTCTGACAGGCAGCAATCAGCACTACATCCTCAGTGTAAGAAAAATATCCAAGGAGAAATGCCCTTAGTCTTCCAGACAGAGAAGGTGGAGTTGCTACTTATGATCTCACAGATCTCACCAAATGTATTGGAACCAGATACTACATTTGGAACTGGTTGGTTAACCTAAGCATGCTATTGTTTTATTGTTCTTTCTCCTCCTTCCCCTAGCTCCTCAGTTACCTGTCTTCATTGCAATGTTCTGCAATACGCATGATGTTATTGTAGTGTGAGATTCAACAGTGCACATGAACATTGTATCGTCTCAAGACGTGACTGATGCATTACCAGTGAGACAGAAAATGCCAAGGGTGGAGCAACTCATTTCAAAGATCATGGGACTGCCTCCAAAACTGTCAGCTGCATTTTTCATTCTTCAGTCTTTCTCCTCTCTCCGCTTCCTCAGTAACATCTTTTTCAACTTACCCCATGTCCTGACATCATTACAGGGTGGGTTTTTCCACTCTTGATTTGCACCATATCTGTTAGTAGTGGATTAAGGGAAGAACTAAAGCTCAGAAAGTTACTTTTATGTTATCTATTACTTGTAGCAAATTTAGTACAGTAGTTAGTAACTTTGTTACTCCAAGCTGGGGAGGGGGACACATTAGGAGATTCTGAGGACACTGTATATGTTTAACTAGAAAATACTATATATACCAGGGGTAGGCAACCTGCGGCCCGCGAGCCGGATGCGGCCTGGCGAGGCCTTGGGACTGGCCCCAGCCCAGTCCTGCCGCCGATTGCCGCCAGGGCCTTTGGCCTCTCGCACGCAGGGGCAAAGGGGGCAATTGTCTATAGATGCCTCAGAAACATGCATTTATATTAACATTTTTTTAAAAAGTCAGCAATTTTTTGTGTGTGTCCTCCACTTTTTTTAAAAAAGTGTCCACCATTTGAAAATGTTGTCCTACATTTGTCCCGGTTTATTTCTTTATTTAATTTTTTTTTAAAAAAAATATTTAATTATTTATTTTTTGGCTTCGGCCCCCCAGTTGTCAAAGGGACAGCAACCCGGCCCCCGGCTCAAAAAGGTTGCCTATCCCTGGTATATACTCAACTATAAGTCGACCTCATGTATAAGTCGAGAGCAGATTTTGGAGCCAAAATTATGGATTTTGACATGACCCATGGATAAGTTGAGGGTAAAACTTAGGAGTATGTAATGAAGGATGTAAATGACAAAGCAAAGGAAAACAATGCCAACAAACTTACAAAATTCTAGCAGGCATAACTATTTGTGCTCATACTAAAGGCTGAATGGATGACAGAGTAGAAGGGTGTCAGGGCAGATTAAACTCTTGTCTTTCACTGGGGGATGGTTTTATATATATATATATATATATATATATATATATATATATATATATATATGTCTTAAAGTACAGAACTTACATTGACCTGTGGAGATGTCAACTCAGTTTTTTTTTGAGTCGATTTTTAACATAAAATTTCTAGACTTATACATGAGTATATACAGTAAAGAGAAGATATTCAATAGCCGGCTGTCAGTTTTGGAGGCAGTTCCATGGTTTCTGTAACATACAGTTACACCCCCAAATGATACTATAGATCTAAGTAGAAATTTAGGGGCTTTCCAGACCGGCACATTACACCGGCCTGAACACGTGCTAGGGTTGCCCGAGGGCAGTGTCACCGCACACCACGCAACCCTGGTGGCTTGATAATGGTGGCGCCCTGTATACACGGGCGCCGCCATTATGATGTCATGGCCGTGCCGCAGCCAAATGGCGCAGCGTAGGCATGACGTCCCCGTAACGCTGCAGGGCACTTGGGGCGCCCTTTCAGCATCACGGGAAGGAGCTCCAAAATGGAGCTCCTTTTTGCCGTATGCATCACTGGCGCAGCCTTTACACAGCCGTGCCAGCAATATGAAAGAGAAAGGGTTTGAGCGGCCCCTTTCTCCCCTTCCCCGCAGCTGTCGGGGTGTCCTTGGGGCATGAAGCCCCAAGGACACCCCTTTCCAGGCCGTGGGAAAATTATGTTTTGCCGCTTCCCCGAGGCCTGGAGAAGCGGCGGATTGAGGACTCTGGGGCTGCCGCTGTGGATGCCCAGGCCCCAATCCGGAGGGGAAAGGAGTGGGTGCAGGCTGCCTGAAAGGGGCGGTCTGTATCCTGTCTTAGTTAAGGTGACTTTTGCAATATATTTCTCAGATCAAAATAGGTAGACTCATGCTACATTGCCATTTTCAGTCTAAGCATGCTTGCCTGAAACTAAGGCCAGTTTTCGGCAAGGAGAATGAATGGAGAACCAGAAGCAAGAGTGTTGCTACCATGGGAGCCAAAAGGAGGACATTACCCCTCCCAAATAAAAGTTCTGCCCTCTCCAGTGAACTTTTCCTTCAGTCTCCAAATTCCTAGCATAGAAATAGACTAGAACTTCAGCTGAGCAACAGTTTAGGTGTCTGAAAGAAAGAGGCAGACAAAGTTACCAAGGAAATGGGACGTTCTTGGTGTGAATAATTTTCAGTGGCTCACTTTCTGCAATGCTAGAAATTTGTGATTGAATTATGCACTCGTTCCCCTCACTCTTAACCACACCTCTCTAGAAGAAATTCGCCCATGTAATACTGATGTTCTTGTGCTGCTTGAATGATATATGCTGGAATCAGGGAGATGGACAATCATGCCCCTTCATCCCACTGAATCTCCATTTCAGTTAATTTTGTTTTTTGTTTGTTTGTTTGTTTTAGACCCATTAAAAAGGTAATTTCTCCCAATGAGCCAGTGACAGAAGCAAGCCACTTATTCCAACTTTGTGATACTATGATTCTATTCTAGAGGCCACAGCCTGATTCTTACTAAAAACAGAAAATTGAATTTCAAAACCCTTATGTCACTTGAAAACAGGTTTTTAAAATATATATTTCAGTTAGAGAAGTTGTGGTATGGGGGACAGAACAAGAACATGGGGTGAAACTAAATGGAAATAATTTTGTAAGGTCAATTTTGGATGTAGGAGTCCTGTTTGGGAATGGATTGATGGAGGAATGTGCTATTTACTAGTCTGCCTGCTTTCCTGTAAAGAAACAGATATTACACAACATCAGTGGACTCCAGTGTACTCTCATCTCTAAATAACTGACCCTTCAAAAGGCTATAACAAAGAAGCCTTCTAGTGCTTCTAGTGCTTGAAGAATGTAAAATTGCATCAACTAACACATAGTACAGTGGACCCTTGTTATACGCTGGGGTTTGGTTCCAAGATCCCCCGTGTATAACAAAATCCGTGTATGCTCAAGTCCCATTGAATATACAGTGGGGCCTCCGCATATGCAGCCTTTTTTGTGCGGCTTTGAGCGTACGTGCTCAAGCCGCTGGGTGCGCGCGGGGCACAATGGCCGGCGCGACCCATTCAGTTGAATGGGTGCACGCGCCCGTTGCGCCCCGCGCACCTCCGCGCCGCCATGCACGAGCCCCATTGTTTACAATGGGGCTCGAGCATAGGCGGAAATCGCCATACGCGGCGGGATCCGGAATGGATCCCCCGCATGTGGCGAGGTTCCACTGTAATGACATAGCAAAATGGTGTCCCTTATAAAAATGGGAAATCAAGGTAAATTTATACTGTTTTGGAACATTTTCAAACCGTGTATGCTTGAATCTGTGTATAAAAAATCCGTGTATAAGAAGGGCCGACTGTACTATGTTATACAATGGTGGCACACAAAACCATGATTTATGGCATTACTTATATAGGGAAGTGCCTCTACGACTGAATCGTGTTTGCGTTGTGGCAGGGAAGCACAGAAATATTAGTCTGGGACCTTTAGAAACACCCCTAATTTGCCATCCATGGATAGAAAAGGCCACTGCATATTCCTCATGGAATGTATATTCCTGAGCATTCTCACATCGTTCATGGTGTAGGCCTTTGGGCTGAATGGTGATTGCATGCAAGTTGGGCTCAAGTTCCCCAAGATCAGAAAACTGTGGCTGGTCTATACCACTTCTGAAAGTAGAAGTGGGCTCCATGATGTTGAATGACCTTCTAAAGAAGAAAAATGTTCATCACACTTTGAATGCCAGAGATCAAGGAAAAGAGTTTCTAGGCTAGGATTCTTGCCGGCATTTCTGATGTTCTGTGGTTGTGGTAGTGCTGATGAGTTGGGAATTTGTTTTGTTGGTTTGTGAGCAGGAACATAAGAGTCCTATCGTATCAAATCTATGATCCATGAAGTTAGACAGCCTTTTTTCTATTGTGGCTTAGTAGCTGTCTCTGGGAAGCCCAAAAGCCGAACATGAAGGCAGTAACTTCTTCTCTTTGCTCCTCCCCATTAACCAATTTTCAGTGGTTTTTCACTGGTGGTTACAAAAAGCATCATGACAAGATTGTAGACTGTTGTGATAGGGTTAATTTCCATGGATTTGCCTTTATTCACTTTTAAAGCCATCACCACATCTTGCTGCATTGAGTTTCTCAAATGAATCATATATTGAGCATTCCACCATGTCAACCCCTATCTGCAGATTGAGATGATAAAACCAAGGGCAAGTTCAGGTGCAGTGAAAGTTGCAGTAACTGTGTGCCTGCTGCTGGTGTTCCAACATTTCAACTCTCTGTTCAACATGGTGCACACAAATATCTGGAGTCATTGGCAACCATTCCTGTAAACTAGTGCCTGTGGCAGCATCTTTTCCTTTGCCAGATAAAAGGGAAAATTTAAATTAGTTCCAACTGCAGTCAGTTCTTTGGGGAGTGAGTGTTTTGTCATCCCTCAATCCTTTTCTGTTTCCCCTCCCATATTGGTGACATTCTGGAATCTGCATTAGCAAAGTCCTGCCTCACTCACTCCTTGGCCACATTGTCTGCCACATTTGCTGGCTGATGTGTGTGCACAGAACCCTCCATTCCATGGCAGCTGTCATATGGAATTACAAAGGATGTAATTCTTCACTAATTTTGTCCTTGAAGGAAGCAAGAAAGAATTTAAGCTATTTTCTTCTCACTGTGAAAAAGTATTTGAAAACTGCACAGTTTTTGATAATTATTTGCAGATCAAGACTTATTCTGCACAAAATTCATACATGGTTGTTTTACACACAAAATAGCACTTTGTGTGTGTACAAGAAACATAATTTTTGCACAGAAAATATTTTGCACAGAAATATCATTTGTAGTTTTGTGAGATATTTAGCCTTGCCTGCCAGAGTGTCCTGGAGCCACAACCAACTACAAATCCTAGAGTTCCATAGGATGGAGCCATGACAGTTAAAGCGGTGTCAAAGTGCATTAACTGTGCAGTATGGCCGTAGCCCAAGAGAAGTAAATATCTGCAAGATCCACTGTGATCTAATGGTTTGATTGTTAGACTACAACTCAGAAGACCAGGGTTTGATTTCCTGCTCAGCCATGAAACCCACTGGGTGAACTTGAGCAAATTTCATGCTCTCAGCCTCAGGGGAAGGCAATGGCAAATGGCCTCTGAATATTCTTGTCAAGAAAATTCCATGATAGGCTCGCCTTAGAGTTACTGTAAGTTGGGAACAACTTTAAGGTGCACAACAACAACAACAAAATTCACTTACACTATCTGGGGGAGAACTAGCTTAAGAACATATTTTAGGTTATGCTCCCTGCTCCCCAATGCTGTGCATTTTGTAGGGCAAGACCAATTATGCTGGATGAGCTTTCTGGTCAGATTGTCCACAGTTCCCAGTATTCTAGTTAAGAATCTCTTGGTAAGTTTATAGAGCCATGGCTTGAAGCAAAAAGTATATGGCATATAGTGATCTGAATGTTGGACTATGACTCTGGAAACCAGGGTTCAAATCCCGGCTCGGCCGTGAAAACCACTGGGTGACCTTGAGCTAGTCACTTTCTCTCAGCATCAGGGGAAGGCAAAGGCAAACCTCCTCTGAACAAATCTGACCACGCAAACCCCATGTCGGAAACAAAGGCACACAACACCAACAAATATGGAAGCTGCACTGCAAACAGCTCTGTATGATTCTGCAGCAGTCAGTGTTTTATACTCTGCCAGCCACGGGAGACGTGTCTGTCTCTGTGTCTGTGTCTGAATGATTGTACATTGTCTATCACATCAGTCAAGAATGTGGGTAGTCTCCACATTTGACAGAGCATGCGGAATTTGATATCAGCTTCATTTTATTACTTCTCCGGTGTTCTATGTTATAAAATCACATTTCGGCCTCTGGTTTCAGGATGGCAGAAGCTGTTTGATTTATAAGTCATAGGTGAGAGAGAGAGAGAGTGAGTGTGTAGGGTTATTTTAAAATAAATACATAAATGAAATGCTGTGTTTCTTTTTCCTCTTCTTGTCTCTGATGGCACATACTTTGCTTAAACCTGCATTTAATTGGAGGAGGGGCCAATATCCTAAGGTCAGTGTTTCCATGGGAACACTCCATTGGAAACCCTAACCAGAGAGATGTACCATACAGCTGCCAAAACACCCTGAGAAAAAGACGACGGCATATATGAAACTCTTGGTCTTGCAAAAGGCAGTCAGAAACTTTGCATGTTGGTGCCAGCTTTCCAACTGTTCTTGCCAGCTATTTAAAGAAAAGAAAAGAAATATATATGTGTGTGTGTGTGTGCGCGCGCGCGTGTGCGCTAAGCTGCTAGTATCTTTCTGAATGCACATCTTGCACCCATTTGGTAAAAGCACCATCTCACCATCTGTAACACATTCTTGAGAGGATAATTATATCTGGTGTGCAACATATGGGATGTTAAAAACTAAGTTGTGTTTTTTTTTAAAAAAAAGCTCACATTTTCAGTATTGCTTTACTCATATGTTTTCTATAATGTTATGGCAAGAGCAAAGGAGAAATCAAATCTGAGAGAAAGAGGGAGCTTTGCATTGTGTTCTACCCCCTTTCCATCCTAAATGCTTAAAGTATCTACACAACCTTTTTTATGTCTTCCTATATAAAAGTGAGCTGTAGTTACCTTCAAGTATTGGGTTCCATACTTTTTTTTAACTTCTTGGCTTTTAAAATTTAATGCAACCTCTTGATAGGATTGCCTTAGGGTCGCTATGAGTCAGAAATTATTTGAAGGTACACAGCAGCAGCAACACCAAAAACAACAAGGAGCCCTGGTGGCGCAGTGGTTAAATGCCTGTACTGCAGCCATTCACTCAAAACCACAAGGTTGCGAGTTCAAGACCAGAAAAAGGGCCCAAGCTCGACTCAGGCTTGCATCCGTCCGAGGAGGTCGCTAAAATGAGTACCCAGACTGTTGGGGCAAATTAGCTTACTTGCTAATTAGCTTACTTGCTGTTCACCGCTATGATCTTTGGAATAGCGGTATATAAATAAAACAAATTATTATTATTATTATTAACAACTGACACCACAATGCTGTGCATGTCTAGTTGGAAGATAGTCCAGCGGTATTCAAGGAAACTTATCCCCAGATAAATCTGTATAGGTTTGAAGGCTGAATAATTTATTTATGGCCAGAGCAGACAGGCAGGAAAAAGTGACCTGATCCTACTTTTTCCAAAAGTGGGTGGAAACCCCACTGCCCACAAGGCCCACTCCCAAGGTGGGCCAAATACGCACTGCCTGCCTGCACATTGTAGTTACATCCATTGGAGTTGTCCCACTTTCATTTCTTTGCTTTGCCACAGCCCCACACTCACATCGGGGCGTTTATATGTAGGCTTGAAGATGCACATTTTCCGCCTTGAGCCAGACTATACCAGCTTCTTTTTGCTCTGGTTTTTAGCCCCAGAGCATGACTTTAGTCTGGTTTACTGTTGCTTTCGAGGCATGTGTCATCTAAATGGAATTTTTGTTCAGCAGCCCCTAGACTATGGAATGACCTGCCAGAAGAGATTCAACAAATGATGAATTTTAAATGTAGATTGTTTTACTTTGTGTGTTATCTTGTCCTTTTAAATTGTGTGCAAGTCCTTTTAAATTGATGTGCATTTTTATTTTCAAAGTGGCTGGAAATTGCTTTACTTTGCCAATGTGTTTTGGCCTTTAGTCTTTGAGTCTGTTCATCCATTGCTATTACAAGACTCAAACTAATAAAAGCTGGACACTATGGCGCATTACAGACCACTGTTTTGGGGCAGCCTGTATCCGGCCCTTTCCCCTCCGGATTGGGGTCTCAGCTGCCACAGCGCCAGCCTCTGAGGCCCCGATCCGCTGCTTTCCAGGCCGCGGGGAAGCAGCAAAAGGCCACTTCCCCACGGCCTGGAAAGGGGTGTCCTTGGGGCTTCATGCCCCAAGGATACCCAGCGGTGGCAGGGACACATAGAAAGGGGCCGCTTGGCCCCTTTCTGATTTGCGTCGCTGGCACAGCCGTCTGAAGGAGGTGGCACGGTGGTGACTTCCCCATGGCGGTGCCCATGTTGAATGGGCGCCGCCATTTTGTACTAGGGTTAGGGCGTCGGGAATGGACGCCCGTTCCTAACCCTAGTACGTCCTGGGGATGTATTTTACACCCGTCTGTAATGAGCCTTAGTCTTCCAGAAACATGCACACACACACACTTTTAATTTGTTTTCCTTGGTGTTGTGCACAATGAAGCTTTTTTTTAAGTCCACACATTACAGTGTTAACTGATCAATTTACCTTCCCCATAAACTGTCCCATTAGAAATCATAGAAGATGTACACATGAAGGAAGGGCCACATCTTCCCGCAGCCTTTGAATTCTTCAGATTTCTATAGTGGTGTATATTCTGTCTGCAAGATTTCATGAGATGTCATGTCTTTAATATGCAAAAACGTTCAACCAATTGATGGAGAGGGAGAACCTATCTCAGCAACATACATGAACCACAATTACGAATATAGAAAGGGAAAGTCTTATGTATCACTTAACTACCATATACTGACCTATTTATATTTCCCTAGGTTTCATATGCTGTAAGGACTCACATGGTTGGCAAATGTCTCTGCTTGAGATCTTGGTAGACAACAGAGTAGACTAGATAGAGCCATGCTTTCATTATGTTCATGGGTTGATATGTTCAGAGTATGAACTGACTCTCTTGAAAGGTACTGTGTGTGAGCCAGTGTGAAATCTGTGATACTTTGATCTGAGCTGGCCCTTGCATACATGCAAGTAACCAAATGACCTGTGCTTCTGTGAGAGAAGGCAAATCAAATAACATTAAATGGTAATGCTCTTCTCTGATATGCTTTCCTTCCAGCCTGTACCATAACCTCTTGGTCTCCTCTCCATTACAATTTTCTGGAAGACCTTGTCCTTTTATGTAAAGTCATGCCATCCTGAGTTTCTCATTTTAATAACAAAAGTGATCACGAATCTAGGAGGACCAGTGTACATTGCATATTTTTATTGAAACACATTAGGAAAATAAAAAGTCCTTGAATGGCTAATGCTGTTGATTCAAGGGTAACTCTAGTAGAGCATCAGTGGGTGATCCAGACCTTTTTCAAAGCATGATTCATGATTCTGGATGAGAAAGCACATGGTGCAAAGCAAGACTTTCCCCCTTGGCTACTTCCACTGGCAGTGTGCATCCAAAGCTATTCCAAAGCCCATGTTTCAAACCTCTCACTTGGTAATGCTGCGAGGAACTTGGGAAGTTTAATATGCATTGGCTCCTTCTTATGTAAACTGCAGTTCCCCAAGGCCCTATACTGTTCAGGCTTGTCTTCCACCACTATATATCTGCTATGTGCTAGACCATAAAAGTTTGGCTGTCCTGTGTTTTGTGCTGTAGTAGGCAGCTCTGTGGTGGAGAGCATTACTGATGCTGATTTAGAATGATCAACACTGGGACAAATCGGTTGAGTTGTGGCTTGGCTGTGGCATGTTTGGCAGTCTTCCCAGAGGAAGCTTTTGCAACTGGAGGTTGCCTGTGAAATATTAATGAAAATTGGAGATTTTTAAATACACATACACACACATAGCTTTCCTGAAGGTGAGATCTCTTTGAAGTACTTGTTGGAAAGGATACATGTCAAAGAACATTTTTCTGTAGAAGCCATTGGAAATTGACATTGAGTTTCGTTGTTGAAAATATATCAATTGAGGAAGCAAGATCTGGCTGTAATCTATTTCATATGGCCATTGGAAATTTAGAATGGCTGGTGGCCTTTGTTTGTAGCCCCCAAGAGGCCTTCAGGTGATTCTTTGGAACTATAGTGGAAAAACTAAAGCTGCAATGTTACATTCAGGAGAGAAATTGCTTATGAAATGCAAACTTTAAGCTTGGATTGACATATATTTTTTAATTTTAAAATTTATTTTTAAAGGACTACCATCATCTAAAATACTGCATCACACTTGATGGAACTGTTCTTAATTTTTAATAATATATAATATACAAATAATTATAAATGAGAGAGGAATGAAGAGCATTATCACTTGGGACATTTGGAGTGTGATGGAGACTCCTTCTTTGGAGGTTTTTAAACAGAAGTCAGATGGCCATTTGTTGGTGGTGCTTTGATACTGTGTTCCTGCATAGCTGGAGTTGGACTGAATGGCCCTGGTGGAGTGGTGGTCTATTCCAACTCTATGACTCTTCTGATTCTATATGTGCCTATTCATTACTACATCAGTCCAACATCAAATAGTGAGTATTCTCAAACAGATCAAATTCCACAAATAGATCACAATACAACAAAGACTTAAACAGACTTAAGTCCATTGAACTAAATGGTTCTAAGCATACATGGTCCTTCACTGGACTATACCCAATACTTTTCAATGTAGTCAGTTAATTTAGCTGATTTGTCAAGTGAAAAATAAAGCATATGAATCAGCCCCAAGAAAGAAGCTGTAAAATGTTCTGTGTTGCCCTTTTGAGAACATCTTCTCTAGCAACTTCAGTTCTCTTGGTGCCTCTGTCTCTGGTCAAATAAACATACAAAACAGAAGTTTCCCAAAGGCTTAAGATTTCCCATTGCTTTTCTTTGCTTGCTGCATAGCCAAAGTTTTATCTATAGAGGAAAGACATTAAAGTTCTTTCTGCTCCCTCCAAAACATTGTTATTGTGTTGAGAACAATGATTCCTTTATGTCAGAAGCACAGGAGCCCTTGTATCTCAGCTTACAATTGTATGATAATCACACACACGTGCATTACAAAACTCCCTTCCTCCCCCAGCTTTTTAAATGCTGCTGCAGCCACAAATTCAATTAGCTGACCCTAGTGAAAAAGAGAAGTACAAAGAGAGACAATGAACAAAAATTTGACTTAGTGGGCACCATCACAGAAGCATTTTGTTCTTCCCACAATGGTTTGCCAAAATTTTAATGCTTGCTTTTTCTTTCAGTGCCCTTACCTTGTACTACAAAAGACAATGTGAATTGTACACTCACTGGGTTTAAATGATTTATTACTCGGAATGAAGACTCATGGGAGGAATGAAAATACAGACCTGTAAGGCTCTGACAGGTCTAAAAAGAAACATCTGTTGGGCTTTATTTGTTTTTAATATATTTAAAATAACTTCATGTCACTATACTTTTCATGATAAAAAGAAGAGCCTAAGGTCTGATTTGTATGTAGAGATGCATAAAGCTGCCTCCTTTTTGTAGATATTCCTGCTTTCCCAAACAGTGGCGATGTATGTTTGTGCATTTCTTTACAAAAGTGGTGTAGGTTGTGGTTTGGGGGATATTTTTTTGGGGGGGGGGTCAAAAATAATAATTTTTTGTGCATCCCAGATTGCTGTTTCTCATATCTGTACTACTGTTGCAATAGTGCACTGTTTACTGTTCAGAATCTTGGATCCATTAGATGTCATTTTGGTTAGTATATCATTCTGTTTGGGCCACAGCATATCATTCCTTGTTGAAAAGCAGAGGTCACACCTCATTCAAATGCACAGACCTAATGCCATTCCAAATAACTGTTGCACAGTCTCCTTAACTGCATACCAGGAGTGTACCTGTGAGGCAGGTGGATGAGCACATTGCTCCCCAAACAAGAATTCTCCCCCCCCCAACATGAAATTGTCCTTCCAAGTTTCCAATTTTTTGGAGAGTGTACAGAGAGTGAGAAAGTGAAAGTGGCTTACATTTGCTGTGCTTGTATCTTCTTGGTATCTGTGCCTGCCCCTTTTCTTTGGATGCCGAACTGTCTGTCTAAATGCTCAACTTAATTTTTAAGTTACCACAATGTTAGGAATTCGAGGAGTCAAGCAATATTTCATTTTGCGCTACCTATGCTCTTTCTGTGTACCATTTTATGCAATGAGTTGCCATTCTTTGGAGATTATTAGGTGGGGGGGGGGGAACTGGGAGTAAAAGGCATACTCGCGGCAAAGTCTCACGATCATGCTGAAGATTTTCAGACACATCGCACTTATTCAGGACTTAACCAGTGAAGATCTAGGAATGCTCCAGCAACAAACCATTGACAGGGAACTCCTGGGAATTTGTTGCTAGAGCATTCCTGAATCTTCATTGGTTAAGTCCTGAATAAGCGTGATGTTGTCTGAAAATCTTCAGCACGTGACTTTGCCAGGAGTATGCCTTTTTCTTCCCTGATTCCCCGCCCCAATCTGATAATCTTCTGTGTCTCTATACCTATGGCACTTGATCAGGACACTTTTCTTCTTCTTCTTTTTCAAACAGCAAACATCTGGCTAGGTTTCTGCTTAAGAGTTCTAAATCATGCTGGCTGTGTTTAGCCTCAGAAGATGATTGAATGTAAAATATACCGTTCCGTCTTCTCAAGCCTCTTCTGAACTTTGCCTTACTTATAAAAAAGGCCTGAGAAGTCATGAGAGTTGGCCAGGCCTTGGCTGGGCAGAGCTGCAAACCACTACCACACCCATTAGAATGGCACTGATGTATACCAGATGAGCCATAAATGTCCATTTTTATTTATTTATTTATTTATTTAAGTCCAAACAGTGTGGAATTCTAAATAATACCAATGCCCTGGTTAGATGAATCACTGCTAGGAATAAACACCAAGCAGAAGTCAATAGCAAGCTACAAGGGGCACTCAGAGGGGAAAAATCAACAAAAAGGACAAGCCTTTGTTTTATTATTGATTGTAAACCTGACTTGGAAGTGGCACTTGGTATTTTAAGTAGACCACTGGGATGTAGTGGTTGGGGTGTTGGCTCAGGACTTGGAAGATCCAAGCTTAGTTCCCCACTGTGTCATGAAATTTGCTAAGGACCTTGGACCAGAGACTCTTTCGCTGCCCCTGTATTACCATAAGTCAGAAACAACTTTAAGGCACATGACAACAACATCAAATATATAGTGGAGGTTAAATCTTGCCCCCTGACCCTGGAGGAAGGAAGGAACGGAGGGAGGCAGGCAAAAAGGTCCCTGAGGGACACAAGGGGCCAGGAGCAGGGCAAGCCCCAAGCCCACCGTTTTCGGCAGAGAGAACTTGCAGGCTGCCTCATGGAGAGTTACTCTTTCCTGTCAAAAACAGCTGCTTTTCCTCCTGGCTGCCGCGGAAGACCTAGGAGCCCCAGAAGCCAAAACAAAACAGAGGATCATGGGAATTGATGCGGGGGGAATACCAGGGCCACAGCAGACATGCATATCACACCATTGAATGCTAAGTAGCCTGGGAATAGGATTTGTGAATTCCCTAGTTCACCGAATTTACTTAAGCGTGGATTGATGCATGATTGCGTTTGGAGTGCGTTCAGAATGCCAGTGAATGCATCTGAAACCTTTCGCACAATAACACGAATACCCATGATTGTGTTCGAGATGACACTGGATTATACTTCCAATTTCAGTTGTGTGATAACTGGGCACTTTATGCTGATTTTTTTATCTGTCTTTTTTATTATTATTCTCCCTTTGCACATTTTACTATGCATGATAAACCTTCCACTGAATAAACAAGATAAGGTATACCGACTTGGGATATGAGGTGGTATTGTTATGGGCAGTCGGTGCTGTGAGCTCTTCATTTCTGCTTTCCTGCAAACTCCAACTTTAGAACAGATTAATTAATGTTTTATTGTCAGTTGCCTGAATGATCAAATTGCAACCCAGTTTTAGAATGGAAAAAGTTCCATGGCAACATATTATCCCAAAGAGATCCCAAAACAAGGTCTGCCTTGAGGCAAGCACTTTCAACATCTTGGATGACGGCAGGAAAAGTCTTGTATTTTTATTTGAACCACTATTGTTCTGTTATTGGCAGGCCTCTTCCCATTCTGTCTGAGATGGCAAATTACCAAATGCTGCTACACATACACACACAGAGAGTGGAGTGGATTTCCCAAAGTTCACACACAAACATTAGTTGGAAATCTCTCCCTCTCTAGAGTGCTAAGTACAGTTTGGAAAAGAGACAACTCAGAATTGGGCTTTTTTCCATCCATATATGATGTATGCTTTCGTTTTATTATGTGGAATCCACACACACACACACACACACGTACACACGTGCCGGCTTGTATCTGTAGATAACAAAAAAAAACTGGTGTCTGCAGTTGCTCCACACTTAATGAGTAACGGATGGGACTTTATTGGTTAGGCCAGGTTTGTTATGTTTAAATATTTTACCAGTAACTTTGGCCGAACAGAAGGAAATGTTTTAAGAGCTATTTGTGACACATGGGTTCTGCTAGTTTCTGCAAGTTCCAGAGACCCTGGCTGAGAGACTGACTTGAGGTGCTCCCAAATGTCTGGTGAAACTGTGAACTGAAAGCAACAAATTCTTGAGTTTCCCTTGGTCCTTGAAGGAGAAGGGATGCTACCATCTGATCAGGAATAACACAGGAACCCTAGGCCACTGTGTGAAAACTCTCAGTCATGATTAGGTTGCATTTCCAATATTGGGGGAAAGGCAGGATAAAAGTTAATTAAAAATAACAAATAATTTTTCTTCATTAATGTTCACATGCTTTTTCAGACCCGTTTCCCATAATGTTTGCATTTCTGGACACTTTTTCAATCATACATATTTTAGCTGATCACCTTTTTCAGATGTTTGCATGATTTTGTATGTATTGACTGCATGACAGTAGTTCATCCAATGCTGGAGTGATCCTTTTAATTGACAGGCAAAACCCGTCAATGCCCCCCCCCCAATTGTACTGCTTTTTCACTATTGTGGGAGCATGGTAAGTTGCTTCTGAACTCAAATATGCAGGCAATCATATGGTGCAAGTGAGTGTGATTATACTTCCCTCTTCCTTGTTAGTTCCCAGCTGGCTGTTTTTCTTTCTCTTTTTTCAATTTATTTTCTCTCTTTCTTTCTTTTTAACCTAATGGATTGCAATGATCATGCAATTGCACTAAAATAAATACATAAATATATATATATAAAGACCAGAAGGCATGCTGGGAAGGGATTAGGGCAGGGAAGCAGGGCTATGGAGGCCGGTATGAGGAAGGCAGAGGGAGGGACAGAAGTAGCACTATTGCAGTTTGAAGAGTCACACAATAATATTTGTCCCCAACCTGATATGTTTGCGTTTGCTAGACTAACAGGAATGGCAGCTGGTGTGATACAGTCCTTAGATTATGAAATTCTTTTCAAACACTAGAAATAGAGTACACACATACCTCTGTTAATGAAGTATATGTGTTCCTAGGCTTTAACAGAAAATGTGGTGCCAGGAGTGGATATAAAATGGAAAAAATAGAGATTCCTGCACCACAAAAAAGAAGAGCAGTTCATAATTGCTTCAGCAAACCTTTTATCCAAAACTAACAATAGCTCCATGTGAAATGAAACAACTAGGTCAGGTAAACTTTGCATAATAGAGTAAAAACATTTTGAACCTTCTAGAGACCACATGAAAGCATCTTCTAAAATTGATCCAGAGATGATATCTTCTTTTACCAGCCTCCATTTTTCTTAGGATTTTCATTTTCATGTCAGATTTATAAACCTATGCATCTTTAACATGGGGGTGTGGTGGGGCAACTAATAAAACAGACTTAATCTGTTTTCCTCCTTGCTCTTTGTTTTGTTGTTCATGCATGCTCAGTAAGGGGTTCTGGAGATAGTTATTTATTCTGCCTGTTATAGGCAGACATACAAGGCTACAGTAGTATCAGCTACAATATATTCCCAGGTGATTATCATACGGGGTCATAAAATGGAAGAAAAATTGAATAAAGTCATCATTATATTACAATTACACTAAGATTATCACATGACATCATGCCCATTCAATACTTCTCACGTGCTGAACCCGCGATCATCTCATAACTTCTCATTAATGGGTAAACCCCATGAATGAGAAGCCAGTATCTCTGTTGTTGCACAACTGAGGAAGTGTGAAATTCATTCACACTAAAGCTGAGCTCACATCATCAGCTTTTTATATTTTAATATCAAATCCCATTTTTTTCCCAATTCAAGATTTCATTGCATTGTTTACTGCTGACACACTGCTGTAACCTGACACCAAAAGTCTAGCCCTCCTTCACCATCCTCTCAACATCAATGCTGCTAAAAAAAACCTCTTCAGCTAAACAGAGAACAAGGGAAAAAAAGAATAGTTGGGAGGACATTAAAAGACATTGTAAAAATAAGCTTCTTTGCCAGGGTCTTTATTAACTGAGATTATATTTATAATTTTCCTTTGCCTTTTGAGAGTTTATCACATAGCCATTTTTGCCAGATATGGGCACAGGACAGGCTTGGGACTGAATGGGGCAAAACGGGTGTTATTGCACAGAAAAATGCATACTTTGTTGCAGGGCGTCCACAAGTTGTCCGCCAGCCATGTTTCTCCCTCCGATTTTGGTAGTATGGAAGTTTTCCATCCCTACAAAATCTGCCAGGTAAGCACAGCTGGTGGGTGGCTTGTGGTTGCCCTGTGACAAAGTGTCCATTTTTCTATGCAGTAACACCTCCCCCACCACCATTCAGTCCTGATCCCATTCCGTGCCCGGATCAGGCAAAAATGGCTGTGCGATAAACTCCTCAGTTTCTCTTGAGTCATTCAGAGCATATCATTAAATTAGAACTGGTTTTACACTTGTGTTCTAGAACAGAATCATCTGATAAGGTTAGCACTGAAGTTGACGTCTGCGGGGGGGGGGGCTTTATTCACACAAGGTAATCATTGGGAGCTGTATTTTAAAAACATTTCTTGCTAACTGTTAAGCTGATGCCATACATTTCTCAGGGACCACTTTCTGTCTTGGTGTGCTGATGGAAAAAAGTGTGCTTTGCTGCAGCTGAAAGCTCTTTACTCCCAAGCAGGATAGATATGCAACACAGATCAGGTACAGAAGCTCCTGAGCAGTAGAAGAGTCAACATTATCTTTCCTTAACAATTTAATTCCATTTAATATTCTCTGGAAAATTCAAACAAAAACCCACCAACCTTTATTGGCCAAATGAAATGCACAATATACTTGCGGAAATCTTTCAATGCTCCACTGGCTTTCTTCATCAGGCAAGATGTTACATACCAAACGGGGGAAAATTAGAGATGTTAGTAAGATGCCTACATTTTATTGTTTTTGTCCTCCTCTGGCTATGCGACAATTGGGCAAAGCCCAGGAAATTTAAAGTCCATTTGCATATCAACAAGGACTCCTCTTTTGCTCTGCAATATGTCTCCATTCCTGTGAGGCCACAGGCCTCTTTGTAGGCAGAGAACAATGGATTCCTCAAGAAGTCTCCATGATTTTGCATCAGGAACATTTTGGTGGGTACTGAGGTAAAACATGACAATCCGATCCAAATTTGAGAAGAAAAAAATGTTTTTACCTTGGTTGAAGGTCCCAGTCTGTTGCAGCTACAATGCAATATGCAGCACATATAAAAATGGCACTCAGGTAGTGTGCTAAAATGCTCATTAAATAGAAAAGAAGAAAATCCCACCAAAAGTACATTAAGTCGGTCTTTGTTTAGAGATGCACTAGTTTATCCAGTTAGTAAAATACTCTGGGAACATGATACTAAAACATGAAAAAAAAAAACCTGAAATTGAGCGTTTGTTTAGTGAGACCAAAGCCACTAGACCAAAGCCACTGTTTAGCTCAGTAACATTTGATGCACAAATACAGATCTAGAAATCTAATGAGAAGAAAGTTGGCATCACTCAATGAAGTTTACCTGCAAACGTATTCCAGATTGTGTGGGTTTTTGGTTTTTGTCATCCCTTTCACAAGATCTCTGCAGTACATTAATTCATGGTTCTCTCAGCACAGGATTAATTCTCCTCCTCTTTTCTTATGCCACACATAGTTTGATAGACTGGGTTCAATGGTAATTACATTGTTAATTGAGGATGTGTTTCCCAGACAACCACCTTCACAGTCTTCCAACATTAGTGAAATAAAAGCTTTTCCTTTTCTCCAGTTCCAGGAACTGATTACAGTACTTAGAAAGTCTGGTGCAGGAATGTACTTTTGGAAAAAGACATTTCAGCTAGAAAACAGAGTAGAGTGGAAGGCAGACATCCCTGCTGCCTATTTGAATGTTCTGGTAAAAACACCAGTTGCCGGACAAACAATTGATCTATTGAACCAAAATTTAAATTTTTAGGTGCAAAGCAGCTGTCACTTCTTTTGCTTTCAGTGCTACAAAATTATGTCTGCAATATCTTGACTGAAGTACTGTAGATAGCTATATTGGTGATCGGTGACAGTTTTGTCCAATAGAATTGTGGTAACTATAGTTTTTCACACCCCCATTGGTAATGTTTTGTCATTGCAACAATAAACTAGGAATGAAATAATACTCTGTAGTTCAATAATGTGAAATGTTATTTATTCACAAGAAATACCAAAATAGAACAAGATTCATTCAGCCTGGACATCTATCATAATCGAATTCAGCTAATAGCCATGGAATCATGAAACCCAGTCATGTGCAGAAATCTGGCAACTCTTCTCTCCCACTCAAATTGTTTTTTTATTAAACTACTTTTTATCTGCTGCTTCTACATTCTGAAGGCTTTCACTCACATACCAACTTTGCCTTGGCTGCAGCAATTTTCTCTCTCTGAAATAAACATCTTTGTCTTCGTTTTGGCACATATTAATGTTGATTGTCCTGCAATCTTTACTTCATCACATATTGCTCTTTCAAGGGTACCATTGTATCTGAGATCTCTTTTTAAGAATATCCATCACTACGTATGAGACCTAGAATCTTTTTATTTTATTTTATTTTATTTTATTGGAAATGTTTCAGTCCAGATTGCTGTTGTTTTAAGGAATTTTTAGAAGATCTTTTTATGTCTCTCACTCACACCCTTAGTAAAGTATTTTGGATTACATTTCCTAAAATTACATAGCCAATATGTCAAGGCCATACTGACCAGGGAAGTCTGAGAACTGTAATCCAGTGAAGTAATTTTACCAAGCTTTGCATACATGCTGGGAAAAGTGGGAGTCAGTAGAAAAGAGGAAGACCTCATTACAGATGGCTTGATTCAATCAGGAAAGCCAGGGCCCTGAGTTTCCAAGGTCTGGACACAACTGTTGAGGTCTCTCATTTCTAGGATCACCATAAACCAAAGATAACTTGCCCACAATTGACAACAAACAGCCACTGAAGAAGAACATTTGGTATGTTTTAAAGGTCTGGGTGTTCTTAGGTATCTCCAATGAGGATGTAAATGGTTAAGGACCATCTAATACATGTTGATTCAAGTGGTGCTAGTATTATTCCTCAATAATTCTGCCAGAGAAAATAGTCTTGTAGCCAGATAGCCAACTCTCATTCAGTTTCTTCCTAATCTCTCTCTTTGTTACAAAGGGATTGGCAATAAATACACTTGTGAGTGCCAAGCACAATTAAGCACTTTTTTTGCAGTGCGATGTTTCCTCTGTAAAAGATTTTCAATGTATAGCTCATTTCAGACCATTGCTAGATAGCATCCAACTATTAATACTTCTGATATTTACAACCTAACCTGTAGCCTTGAGGTTTTAAACTCTGTAAGTTAACATACTATAAATATGTATAAATATGGTAATATTTAAAACTGTAAGGTGATTAACAAAGACGTTCCTGGCTGTGTGCAGTACTATCTGTATAGGATGGATGGATGAACAGACAGACAGACAGACAGATAGTATTAGACCCCAGCTACAAAGAATGAATGGAACATGGAAAGGTGTGTGTACATGTAAAATTTTAATGTAAAATAAAATGATACAATTTTGAAAGGGCTCCAGTACCAATTGGTTTTCAAGGAAGAAAATCTGGTGATCCTTAAGGAGCATAAGAACCAGAATAGGGTACTTCAGTACAACCAAACATTTTTTTTAAAGCCACTATCTTAGAAGAGGCAAAAGTGGAAATTTTACAGCTTGAGTGCAGTGTTTTTATAAAGCATACTTGTTCTTCTTCCATGGAAACATAATTCCTTGTTCATAGATTATACAAATATACGGTACTAAGCTTCTTTAGAATTTTGATTCTATGAGGTAAAGAACATGCATAATACACACAGTAACTATGGGGCAGGGGGGATTAAATAGCTCAATCCATTGACAATTGGTATCTCATAGGTTCAGAAACAGTGTTGAAGAGGGCGCTTTTTACTGTTTCATATTACATATACCTTCTTAGCAAGGCAGGAGACCATTCACTCAATCTCTCTTTAATGAGAAATGCAATATGACTTGTAAACTGATTTTGTTCCCGTCTTTTGTTAGCAGGGGACACCAACCTCATGGGTTTACTGTAGAGGAATCCTTTTTAAACAATGATTGCTTACAAACAAGAAATAGGTGAAGCAAACTTTTACATGCTTTTTTAAAATCATTTTTGTGTCCCCACCTTTCTCAATTTTACTTTATTGAGTTTTATAGTCTCTCGTACTTTTCCATTATGAGCAATGACATGGAAACTGTGATTGAGCTAATAATCCCTGGACAGTCATGTATTGTAACTTTTAAAATTGGCCAAGGAAGATATAGTACATTTTAGAATCATAGAATCTTAGAGTTGGAAGAGACCACAAGGGTCATCCAGTCCAACCTCCTGCCACGCAGGAATGAACCATCAAACCACCCATGCCATCCAGTCTCTGTTTAAAAAGCTCCAAAGAAAGAGACTCCACCACAATCCAAAGGCGTGTGTCCAACAGCCCTTATTGTAAGGAAGGCCTTCCTAATGTTTTGGTGGAATCTCTTTTCCTGTATTTGAATCCATTGCTCCAGATCCTGTTCTCTAGAACAGCAAAAAAACAAGCTTGCTCCAGCCTCAATATGACATCCCTTCAAATATTTAAACATGGTTATCATATCAATTAACCTTCTCTTATCCAGGTTAAATATACCCAGCTCCCTAAGTCTCTCCTCATAGGACATGGTTTCCAGACCCTTCCTCATTTTAGTTGCCCTCCTCTGGACATGGTCCAGTTTGTCAACATCCTTTTTGAATTGTGCCCAGAACTGGATGTATTCCAGGTGGCTCCTGATCAAAGTAGAATAGAGTGGCACTGTTACTTCCCTTGATCTAAAGACTGTACTTTTTTATTGATGCAGCCTAGAATCTCATTGGCTTTTTTAGCTGCTTCATCATACTACTGACTCATGTTGAACTTGTTGTCTATTAGGATTCCTAGATCCATTTCACATGTACTGTGGTTAAGCCAGGTGTCCCCCATCCTATATCTATGCATTTCATTTTTCCTGCCTAAGTGCAGTGCCTTACATTTCTCCCTGTTGAAATTCATTTTGTTAGTTTTGGCTCAGCTTTCTAATCTATTAAGGCCATTTTGAATTTTGATCCTGCCCTTTGGAGTGTTAGCTACTCCTCCTAATTTGGTATCATCTGCAAATTTCATTTAGAATATTGTTCATGTTTATTCAGCTCCTGCCATTCTTCCTTCAAGGCCACAGGTTTTAAGACAAATGTGTGAATGTATATGTATCTGGATACATGTGAGTCAATCAGTAAGGTGTTGTTTTTCCATTTTTAATCAGTTTAGAGTTACATAGTTGTGCCCAGAGTTTCTCTTAAAAATCACTCACAAAATGGTTCAGAAGTTAGCTACTCAGAGAATAGGCAGTGAGGTGACATCCCTGAAGAAGCTAGATTTGACATCTGTTGCAGATCTTTATTCTAAGATCTAGAACAGGTTTCTCCAACATGGTGCCTCGTGGTTTTCATATTGGAAGAGTTGACTGATGCCTGCTAGTTTGTACTTGTAGTGTTGGTCAATACTGTAGTTGCTGCTATAACACTTTACTAAAGTAAACCAATAAAGTACACATGTAATTGTTGTTCATGCTGAATATTTTGGCACAAGCCCTGATTTAAAATCTCCCAACAGTCTCTCTGATGATTAATAGTGTGAATTGTAAGGATCATGTTCTGGGGGGGGGAGGCATACTTCTATAGGATTATGTGTGGCAGGTACTCATGGAAATTAATAGGTTTTTTTTTTGGTCAGTTAATAACTTTCCCAGCTAGATCTCTCAGGTGGAGCTTTTGATTAAAAAAATAAATAAACCCGGTGACAGGGGAGAAAAAGCCTTCTGATATTAACCCAAATAAAGCTGGATTTTTTTTTCTCTGTCCAGGCAACAGAAGGCAACAATTTTTAAAAACAACAACAACATGTAAATGCTATCAGTAATCTACTTTTTCTTTACAATGGTAGGTTATAGTTTGCTGTGCCTCAAAATATAGAACTATAGGGGTCCAGCACAGGGTTGAGATTACACAAGTTAACTGGCCTTTTAAAATATGTGTGACACCATTCCAAATTTTGAAATATGCAGCACACTGTGTTCCTTTAAATATGCAACAGGCAATTTTTCAGAGACTAGTACTCATGGCATCTTCTATATCAGGGCTGGGAACTATGCGACCTTCCAAATATTGTCGAAATGTAACTGCCCACATTCTTTAGCATTCCTAAAGGGTACCTGCTATGGGGAAATTGATTTAGCTCAGTTGGGAGCAGCGAGAGGGCTATGGTAACAACAGGCAGGATCTCACTTATATATAGCAGGTCCAAAAACTAGAACTTTCAGAGTACAAAGTACAACTTAGTTTTACTGATTAACATCATAGGAGGTAATCATCATTCATGCAATAGCATACACACAACACAAGAACTAATGAAATCAAAAGTACAGTAGTAGCTTGTAGCAAAGTTGAGTTAAGGCAATACTTTACCAATGGAGCTCCAGTCAAGGGATGATGGAAATGACAGTGGCCCAAAAAGACTGCCTGAAACGTGGAGTGGATGGCCAGGTTGTGTTTAAGGGTCAATATGAAATCTGGCAGTATTTCTGCTCAATTTCAGACTGAACCAAAGTGTGAGTGTCAAGGCAGGATTTTTATAGAGTCTTGAGGCAGTTGGGTGGATTTTCCAGGAATCCCAGAAACAATAGGATTCTCTCCCTTGTTGATGGTTTTACAAAAGGAATATTTTTGGTTGATGACAGTGACAGTGATTAAATCAAACAGAAATAAGACAACCCGAGGGAGTTTGGGATAGGATCAGGTGTGGGAACATACAATAGGGCTACCAGAAAGACTGGGTTAATGCTTTAGGCTGACTACCTTTGTCTGTGACTTTCAAGCGGCAATGCACACATCAAGTGGTGGGAAAGCAGCAATATTCACAGCCATTAAATTACAGAGGTCCTTTCCACATGCCCTCAAGTCTGTGACTAGTCAGAATTTTTCTTAAAGGTCATCTGACCTTTCAAGGTTTATGCTTATGGCATTTCTGTAACTGCTATTATAGTAAAATATAACAGTATTTGTACACAAAAATAATGCAGGCTATGCAGGATATAGTAACATACCCTCCCTCCATGTACCAACTAGCACTGCTTTGGCCCCAAGGCAGAGAATAGGAGCCAGGCACAGCTTCATTATGCCTTGGTCCCAGAAGCTGATGAAACCGTCTTCCTCCATATTCTCCTTCCATGATAATAATGACAGCAGTAGAAGTAGCAATTTTCTTTATAGCTCTCCTCTTTCTAAGCACCAGGATTCAAAACAGCTTACAAAAACACTGTACACACACATCCAGCACCAAAACCTGAGATTAAAGACTTGGGGTATGATGGGGGATTATAGTTCTGACACAGCAAAAAGGCAGAGAGCTATGATGAGGGACAAAGCTGCTATTATCCAAATCAAGCCAGACACCAACCAAGCAATGAACATTTCAGATCCATTCTATTTACCCAAATAATGATCTTTCTACAGTTTTTCTCCACTTTGTTCTCCTTTTCTCTCCTACTCCTGGATGATGTCCTTTCCTTTCTCCATCACATCTGTTCACATCTGTTCAATTATAGGGGCTATACAAACCGCCCCTGTCCTGGCCAGATCAAGGCCTCGATCTGGCCTCTGGAGAGCGCAAAAAGGAGTTGCAAAAAGCACTTTTTGCACTCTTTAAAGGACGCCATAGCTGCAACAGCACAACTGTATGGCACCCCTTCGGCGCTGCATCATGTGGATGCAGTGCCAGAGTCGCACCATGATGCTGTGCACTGTTTGGAATGGCATGCGGCATCATGACGCCCTGAAGGCGGGATCAGGGCATTCGAGCATCATGACATTGCACCCTGACTCTGCCCACAGGCTGTCACAAACTGCCAGTCTGTATAGGGCCATAGCCACTCTGATTATGACAAGAACTGTTTGGCAATATCTTGGGAATCCTGAGATTTGTAGCGTAACGGGCATATTTAGAATTTTCAGCCAAAGAGTTCTAGCACCTCAACAAACTAAAAAAAAAAAAAAAGAGAGAGAATTCCATAGGATGTGGCCATGGCAGTTAAAGTGGAATCACAGTGTTATATTTACACAGAAGGAAAGGGCCCCAGCTACCTCATCAGCCTTTCTCTGGCTGCATTCCTACCAAAACTTCCCATCCATTTACCTCTTTGCTAGTGAAAGCAGCTCCCTCACCCCAGAATTAGAAATGGAGTGAAAACACTCAGTCTCACCATTTTCCCTTTCTCTCTTCTCCACAACAATCCATGCATTTAATAAAACATTAATAAAATAATTCTGCCTCAAATTATTTCCTCTCCAGTTCCAGCAAAACACAACTCCTCTTACCTCAGTACAATCCTATTGCTGGTGCCTCTTATCAGTCTACCTAGATCCCAGCAGCAGCCTGCATGCATCTTATATAATTCCCAGCTTCAAAACTTTCCAGGCATTTCTTTCTTTGCCTGTCCCTTCTTGCCCCAAACAGAGCAAGCAATCTATCCTGATCCCCCAGCCCAAGCCTTCTCTCTCTCTCTCGAATCCTCCATCACTAGAATTTCCTGAACTTGCTGGTGGCCCAAAGCTTGAATCCCAGAGACTTTGGTCAGCGCCTGGCACTCTGATAAACCTGTTCCTGTGAGTGATGGTGTAATGTGTGACTGTGTTACACATCTACAATACCTCAGTTAGCAAAGACTCTGACAGTGACGCTAATTTTATAAAGCTTTTTTACACATGCCCATCCCACATTTTCTTTGTCCTCCTCTTCTTTCTCCTCCTGCTCTGTACAGCTAGAAACATTTCAACAGCATCAGCTTTGCGTGAAGAAGGGCTAGAGAAACATAGACGGTAAACAATGCAATAAACAGAATTTGAGCTGGGACAGTGCAGGTTTCCACTCTAGCCAGTCTTACTGGAGCCCTGTGTCCTTGCCTAAAACAGACAAAGTAAAAGCAGCTGTCTCAGCATGCATGAAGAGCAAAACAGAAAGAAAAAAATATAACAGATATTCTCACCGGCTGTCCCCAACTTGTTTAAAAAGTATAGATCTGTAAATTTGGCAGTCAGAATAAGGATCATAAGAAAAATGGAGATTGATGAATGAAAAAGTCATCTCTAGATGCATTCTGGAAGAAGCCTTCAGGTAGTCTTAGTCTAAAAGGTCCAAAGTGTTTCTGATTATTTATCTGAGCTGCTTGTTTCATTTCACATGGGCATAGTGATTAGTTTTCAATAAAAAAAAAATTGTAATCCTCATTTTTATTTGTGATATATGAACCTATCCCTATTCTTTCTATGATATTTCTGCCTCTGGTATCAAATTTTCTGTTAAAGAAGTCATGGCCAGGAACCCATGTACTTTGTTAATTGTGTGCATATATATCCTACAGCACCTGTACCCATTGGCAATCTCCCATCCAAGTTGTAAGTGGAGCTGACTCTGCTTAGTTTACTAAGGGGCTGAAGAGACCATTCCTAAGGGGCTTTCAGTGCCAGATCGCGGCCATGACATGTAGTTGCCACAGCCCTGATCTGGCATTTCTGTGGCAGAAAAAGTGGCTCCTTTTTGAATTATGAAAAGAGCACCTTTGTCAAAATGAAATTATTGCAAGACAGCATGGATAGAAGTGGTGTGGTTCTGCCAAATTTAAGGTTATACTATTACACTTGTAGCCTGTATTGGCTGTTTGACTGGTTACAGATTAAGAATAGAGATCTACTCTTATTAGGTTTTGAAAATCGTTACACTTGGCATGCCTATGTGGCATATGGGAAAGATCGGGTCCATAAAGACTTTAATAATCATGTAACTAAAAGGTCTCTTCTGAGGGTCTGGAAAATCATTTTAAAAAGATGGAAGGATACGATACCAGATTGGATCTCAATCAATGAGGCTTTTTAAAATAATGATCCTTTGTGTAAATACAAATGGCTTACATATGATGATATTTTGATTAAAATTAGATTAAAAGAGCAAGAGGAGCTTAACGCTGAGGAATATAACTGTGATTAGTTTTTACATAGACATCTTAAAGAAAGATTTAAGATTGACTTTAAATTAAATGGTTTTGGAGATTGGGATGAAAAATTCACAAACATAATAAATTCAGAGAAAAATCATATAACAAAATTTTATAAATGGTTATTAAAATATGATCTAGAAGAAGCGACGGTAAAGCACTGTATGGTCAGATGGGCCCAGGATATAGGGCACAATATCTCTTTGAAGGATTGGGAACAAGTATAGGGAAAAAAGCATAAAATTTACCATAAGTTATAATATTAGAGAAAATTGGTTCATGCAATTCCATTGGTACTTAACACCTTATAAACTTTCTAAAATGTGTAAAAAGCTAAACAATAAATGTTGGAAGTGTGGCAAGGAAATAGGATTTTTATTTCCATGTTTGGTGGTGTTGTGATAAATCTATGAAATATTGGAAAGTTATACACCTAATGATCCAGAAGATATTAAAAATTTAATTTGGATCCCAAATTGTTTCTTTTGAATGTGGTGACTGATAGTAATATAAGAAGAATGTACGAAACAATAATGTTATATATGGTCTCGGCAGCATTTGCTGCTAAATGGAAGGACGAAAACTGTCCTTCAATCGATGATTGGCTTATCAAACTCTATGAATTTATGGAGATTGACAAATTAACTAAATTATTACAAGGAAAGACACTAGAAAATGCTCAGAAAGATTGGGACCCATTTATTAGTTATTTAAAAGAACACAAAAACTAGTTACTTTTTTGGGTTAGAGTGAATTCTTGGTTTCTGTTGTTATTAAAATTTGACATGATGGAACAATGCAATTGTGAATGACAGCTTCAGAAAGTATGTATATATTAGTGGCTTATCACAAGAAAGAAATCCAAGACAAGGAAGTCTAGTTTTATTTAAATGTTTTATATTATGTTAGTGCGCTTGCCTATGCTTGGTAGTCTTAGTGTAATGGGGTGGTGGGAAATATATGTAAGTTTCCATGGTTTATGTTTAATGATTATTGTTTTGTTTTGTTTTGATGTCTGTCTTAACTATGTTATATGTATGTTGTTCTTAGATGGATTCAATAAAAATTTATTTAAAAAATAAAATAAAATAAGGGCACCTTTGCCGCCACTGTGGCACCTGCTGGCATTCCTTTTGGTGCTGTGTCATCTGGGTGCAGTGCCAAAGGAGCACTGTGACATCATCTGCAGTTGGGTGCACTGCATAACAGCGGTGTCAGGGCAGAGTCTGGGTATAGTATGCATCATTTGGATGCCATGCCCACATTCTGCCCTGAGGCTGGTGTACATCGGTCTGTACAGCCCCTAAGGCCCAAAACACACTGCACAAATAATACACTGAGACCACTTTAACTACCCTGGCTCAGGGCTAGAGAATCTTGGAAACTGTACTTTATTGTGGCACCAGAGCTCTCTGACAGAGAAGGCTCAATGTCTCACAAAACCACAGTTCCCTGAATTCCCTGGCATTGAGCCAGGGCAGTTAAAGCAGTCTCAAACTGGATTGTTTCTGCAGTGTGTTTTTTGGACCTAAGACATACTTGTAGTTTGCTTCCTCATCATCTCATGTATGTTAGATCTTTACTCGGAGATCTAAATAGGGAAGCAATTGACATAGCCATTAGTATCCTTATGCTATTTGTCACCAGTAAGTGAAGTCATCTGAATGGTAATTTTCTCTGGATGCTAAGGCTACTCAGCTCTGCTTTTTGTTTTTGTCTGATCATAGGACACAGCAGTGTCTGGAGACAGTGAGGAATTATGTATGGAGAAAAATGAAATCTTGTGCAAAAAAGACAATAATATTTGTGCAAGACAAGTCATTCATGACATAAGTGTCTGCTCTTATTTGGGTTGTACTCTCACTTAAGAAGGCACAGCTTGAGGGATGTTTCTTGATCAGGTGGTTGTTCTGATGTTTGAGCTTCTCAGATTGCCCATTTATTTCCAGGTGCTGATTCTTACCAGTAAGGCCTCAAAGAGCTTGCAAAGTGTGGATAGTCTTTTTCCATATGTGTCTTCTTATGTGCTCTAATCAACATCAAAATTACTAATCTGTGTCTTCCTTATTCTCCATTGACTGAAATGCACTGGATGGGTAGGATGAGCAGAGCCTTTCAGTTGTGATGCCAGTTGTGATACAGAGTCCCTTCCTGAATAAATCCTGCCTCACTCCATATTTTTATTTATTTTAGTATTTGCTTTTATTTAGTCAACATAATTTTTTAATAACCTGCTCAGAACTAGAATATTACTTGCTGCAGTAGTATTCCTTTCATTTTAATAATTTTAAAGGTTTTTAAGGTTTACTCGGACCTTAATCCAGTTGCTAGTCCCAATTAAAATAGTCCTATGGAAATAATGGGATTTAAATGTATTCATTGCATTACATCCCACCTTGCTGTCTAGAATGACAATCGACTCAGTTTAGAAACAGAAATTAGATTTAAGTCAAAATTTCTTTTCTCTTATTTTTTCTGTTGCTATCAAGCTGTTTTGAATTCCGTGGAAGAACAGTGGAATAATGGAAACAAAATCAAAAACATACAGACATCCAAGCTGCAAAAGCAATCCCATGAATGAGAATATAAAATGAGACTAAAGCCCCGTGGCAGCAATAAGAACCAAGTGTCACACAATAATAGTTCTTTGTGTTCGTGGATGAATGGGTTTGTGAAGTCTGTTTCTGCAGTATACCACCTGAAATATTTAAATATTTTCCTGTGTAGTAGGCTACAATGTTAGCCAAAATGTTTACTCAGTTAACAGCACATGAACAATACCAGTGTGCTGGGAACACAATGTAGTTACTACTGTTCACAAGAAGGGATCCCAGTAATTATCCACCTATTAGTTTTCTGGATATTGATTCTTAAGTTCTATAGTAAATATCTGGAAGAAATTGAAGGATTGGGAATATTCTAACCATATTATCCACCCTGAACTTTGGGAAATGGCAAAGTACTATTGGCCACTGTTTGACAATACAGTATATGTTTTCCAGCCCAATAAGGGCTGAAATAAGAGTTAATGCTACCAAACATCTCTTGGGCTGTATCTGCACTGCAGAAATAATCCTGTTTGTCACTGGTGTCATAACAAACTATAGTTCCCAGAACCAGAATTCGATAGCACTGATCCATGACAGATAAGGTGATGTCAAACCAGATTATTTCTGCAGTACAGATGCAGCCCTGGTTTCCTTTTTAGATGTAGCAGCAACTTTTCAATCAATTGATAGAAAGCTGTTGTGGCATAAAGTGGTCTGCACTAATATTAATAACTGCCTATTGTTTTTAATCAAGCAACTTTATTCCAACACAACTGCTAAAATAAGGGTAGATATTTCTGGTTCATTGCTGTCTGTCCCACTTTCAACTGGGTCAAAAAATGTTTCTGTTCTTTTATACACTGATTATAAGATTTTAATTTCATTTACTTGCATAGGTCTGAGAAGACTGTTGTCCTAAGCTTAGCAATTTTTGTATTAAAGAAAAACTGAAAATTAATTATGCTAAAAACAATTATGATAGTGTCTGGATGTAGTTGAGCAGAGGCTGGTGTTGGGAGAGTTGGGGGGGAGTGAGAGCGATCAGGTGGAGGAGATAAGGGAAAAGGGCCCAGGGGAGGGGCCAGAGGTAAGGGAGGTGGAGCCCAGGGGAGAGATAAAAAGGCAGGAAGAGAGTTGCATGGGGAGAGGAGGAAGATGCGGAAAAGGAGGATGCGGTTGAGTTAGGAAGAGCAAAGGTAACACGCAGTCTGCAAAGGGCCAGAAGGCTTGTGTCTTTGGAGGGGAGACTGAGCCCTAGGTGGCCAGGACCCCATGAAGTCCTGCAGCTTTGAGACCCCCGGGAGGAGGGAGACTTCTTATACCCGGGTGAAGGGGACTGGAGGCAGAAGGACCCTGGAGGGCTAGAGAACAAGTGATGGGATGACAAGGGGAGTTGCTGGGAGCAGGGACCTGAGCCCCAGGACTGTGAGATGGCTGAAAAGGAGTCCCTAGAGAAGCATTCTGGTGACCATCAGATTCAAGGCACCCCGACAGCTGAAGACGCCGGCGGAGTTCCCCAGGCCTGAAGGAAGAGGTGGGTTCGTTTGTGCCTCTGTGGGCCAGAGTATTGGTTGTGTTCACTTTGCACCGTTGCGTTGGGTTACTTGTTGCCATTAAAAGTATCACTTTTGCTGCAGCTCCAGTCTTGGAAAGTTCATTTCTCACGTGTCTGGGGAGGGCTGCAAAGGCATGATAAGTTTGCAGTAGAGTCACCATAAATCAGAAACAACTTGAAGGCACACAACAACAACAACAACAAATTACTGTCACTTTTAAATTGGTTTTTAAAATTTTGCACAGTACATGCTTTAGCATTTAATCACCCCAAGGCTGACTTTTAACACCTGTCTTTTCTCATTTGTGCAACACGAAGCAGTGCCCAACATTCCATTGCTGCCAACATTTGGAGAACTTCAACAGGCACAACAGTTTTACATTAAGAAATCCTGTAGCCCAATGCATTTTGAAGGACTTCTTTAGTGTAACTTAGTTCATGAAATTCTATCACAAGCTAATACTGCTGTTTGCAATTTCCTAGACTTTAGTTAGCTTGGCTGCAGTCATTTTTTTTTAACTAAACTATTTATTTGTACCTTCTGAGGTGCTCTCCTGGCCTCTTGTGTTTGTTCATCAGTGCTGCCTTCCATTTTTTCTTCTTGACAACTATGTGAACCAGCTGTACTCAGTGGTTAAATGTGACAAAAATCGTTGTGAAACATGTGTGAAGTAAGATGAAGCCTGGGCATTTGATGAAGGGATTACTGTCTTCAAGGCACTGAGTTCTGTCCAGATCTGTTCAATGTACCTTATTAGCATGCCAGTTTGGTGTGTGGGAATTACCACCCTTTCTTCTCTGATTTAGTCGAAGACTCCCTATTTATTGTTGATTGATTTATTAAACATTCATACCCGCTTTTTCACCAGAAAAATTGGCAGTCAAGGTGGCTAGCAGGAATAAAATGCAAAGGAAAACAAGTACAGTTGAAACAGAACAGTGGATTAAACGTGCATCGATAAGAGAAGCAATAACAGCAGCCAAGTGATTAAAAACCCTTTAAGAGCAATTTAAATGTCAAAGATGTGTCTCAATTTCTTGTTTTTTTAAAAAAGTCCTTAGCTGCCAGGGGTAAGACAAGAGAGAGGGGACCAATGTAGCCCCCTTTGGCAAGGAATTCTGCTGCCATAGCAGTTGTGTTGGAATGCCTACTGTGGGAACCTACTCTTACATCACTACCATCATTTTTATAGTTGCATTACATCCCACCTTGCTGTCTAGAATGACAATCAAAATGGCCTGCAAAGTTGGTGGAACTGGAGGAGAATTCAGTCTCCCCTAAGGAGCTTAATACAGTCTTTCAGAGAGTTTGCTCTCAGGTCACAGAGAGCTTTTATAGTTGTATAACCAGCATTTTGAATTGTGTCCAGAAAAAGAATTATAGATAATAAACCTGGAGGAAACATACCTTCCAACTGTTCCAATTTGGCACGGAGAGTCCTAATTAATCCTCCTTCATCTTACTTTTTCAGATGCTTTTAAAATGGTCCAATTTCTCTCTTCTCCCCTCTTCCCGCCTTGGTCCTCTGCTTATTTTGGTTGCTACATATTGAGTTCAAAGTGCAAATACAGTTTGCACTCAACTCAGCAGGGGGATAGGAAAGGAAGGGACAGAAACGTGCCCTTCCCAGCAGACTCATGCATAAACAAAGTGCTGCAGCCTCTCCTAGCTTGCCTTTTTCTTTATTGATAACTTTTGCTATCTTGACCATGTTGCTTGGTCACGTGCATCCTAGTTTTCATTCATGAAATGTTGGAGGGTACAAGAAAGAGAAAAATAATTTCAGTATGAACATTTCATTTTTGTGTTGAATATATGGGAGCTACATTGGGTTGGGGTGATTTGTTATACTCTTAAGTGATTGAAACAGTATAAAAAATGTTTTTGAACTAAGTGCTTGTCTACTTTTGTCCTGCCTCTGATCGAAGATTGTTCAATCTAGCAGAGGCTTCCATCGGTGGAATAGGAAAGAATGTGGTTTTTACTGGTTTCTCCTCCTGTGGCTCTCTGTTTGACCTCTTCGAACAGAGAGCCACAGGAGGAAGTGTAGGAATGAGCAATTGTGACAGCCAATCACCTCCAGAAGCCCGCTGCTTTGTGAATATGCACACAGCAGCTTCCGACTTCTAAAAATGGCTGCAGAAGAAGTTTAGACAACCCAGGCTGCACCTGAGATGGACCCGGGCAGCAATTTGGCAGTGATTTATATGTGATAGGAACTGGCTGCCTCCCGAATTAGCACTGAATTCGGAAAAGGTAAGCTGCCCTTTTAAGCCCATGCGATAGGGTCCATGATGTCAAATGGTGCTAAGTATGGGCCAAAGATGCTTTTCTCCTGTTAAAATTCTGCTTTTTAGCTTCATGAGATAAAATCCTTACATGTTTTTGGGAAGCAGTTAGTTGCTAAATCTGCTTGGAAATGAATTGGAGCATACTCATACATTTTGTGATTTCTTAAGGGAATTTATTTAGCCCTAGAGAAGTTTTTTTTCCACTTCATTGTATCCAGATTTTGATAATTCATCGAAATATTTTTGTACTAAATATTCATACTTACTAACCCTATTTGTTCCTTCAGGATTATTTCTTTTCCTTCAGCCAACAGAGTTTGAAAAGTTGTTTCAAGTTTTGTTAGTTTTTTACACAGGCCCTGTGAGACTACAAAGTTATAGCACTTGTGATACAAGTGAAAAATCTTCAGATTAAATTTGACATTTCAGAGGTATAAATAATCTCTCTTGCTAGGAACCTTTATTATGGAACTTAGGGGCGATACATACTGGCAAAATGTAGCGTGGCAGCGGAGGCAGTAGGGTTAGGGAGCGTGCACCATTCAGACAGTCCCTAACCTTAGTACGTACTAGGGTTAGCCTAGTATGTACTGGTGGCGGCAAAATGGCAGCGCCCTGTCTACATAGGCGCCGTCATTACGACGTGACAGATGCATAGCATCCGCACGTCGCGTCGCACTTGCAATGTCATGAGTATGCCATTTCCGGGTTCTTTTTGCTCCGCGGGAAAGCCCCGCGGTCTGGAGGCTGCGGCTTCCCCGCGGAGCAAACCAGGGCAGCAGGAGTCCACCCTTTTTGGGCGGTCTATATCCCGCCTTAGTTTGTTTTGAGTGAGTTCTCAAAATTGTAACTGAAGTCAAAATTTAAGGGATTTTTATTTAGACGCATGTATTTAATCAGTTTCTTAGCTGCCTTGTAAGAGCTGAGGAAGAGTATTAGTTATCTAAGGTCTTGAATCCAATCTCAAAAATGGCTTCAGCACTTTGGATAGCTCTTTAAACATTCAGATTAAAACCTAGAGTGGATTCTTTGCCCCCACCAACCTGGGAGTCATCAACCACTTTTAGTTCATCAACGACTGGAGGCCCACTTTCTGTCCAACCCTAGTTTAGAAAGGGGGAGAAATCCAAATTAATCAATGCACCAAGGGGTAACATATAACAAGAATTTTTTTCTGGATCAAAAACCATGACCATATATACCAAAAGACTTGTCAATATTGCCTTTTAAAAATAAGCAGGTTCCCCATGACCTGACCCATGAGTACCTCTGAGCATAGTGAAATGGACTTTCCCTTAAATATGTCCCCCATAACTGACAGCATTTAGAGTTATGTAAAACAGCTAGCCTGAACAGTAGTCCGAAGTACATGACTGATCTGCTTAAAAGAACTGAATGTGAGTGTGCATTTTCAGTGGTACTCCTGGAGCAGAAGATCAGGTTAGGGTGGTAATGGCCACTCTTTTTTATTGATTGTTTGTTTGTTTGTTTGTGTGTCACGTTTCTCCCAGAAGGGACCCAAGGCGGCTCACAGGTAAAAAGCATTTTTAAAAAATTACAATAAAACATTAAACAATTAAAAACATCTTAAAAAGCATATAGAACCACATAAAATATACAAAAGCTAAAAAGCATGATCAACAGACAAACCCTACACAAAAGGCATCCTAGAATGATTGTATATTTAAATGCCTGCTCAAATAAAAACATCTTAGTTTGCAGACGAAATAGCCTTTTATTTCTGAGTTTCAAATAACCCAATCTCAGTGAACTGCATTACTGTATATACTCATGTATACATCTAGAAATTTTAGTCCATAAATTGACCCAAAGAACCCAAGTTGACTTATCCACAGGTTAATGAAAGTACAGTGTACCCTTCCTTTACGTGGGGGATCCGTTCCGGATCCCCCCGCATAAGGGGAATTCCATGTATGCTTGCACCTCATTGTAAACAATGGGGCACATGCTCACGGTGTGGTGCATGCGCCACAGGCATGCTCACCATTTGTTTACTTCTCACACAGCTTAGAGTAAGCTTGAAGCCATGTATAGTGCACCTGCGTACGGCACAGGCGCACTGTACTGCACTTTGACTCTTTTAAATAAAGAACCATTTGCCTGGTTGAAAGGAAGCACTGACCCTCCTCTACTCACGCATCCATCCAGCCTTTAGTGTGAGCACAAACAGTTATGCCTACTGGGATTTTGTAAGTTCTTTGGCATTGTTTTCCTTAGCGTCATTCTTTAGATCCTTTGGTACATGCCCCTAAATATTCCCTCAACTTGTCCATGGGTTATATCAGAATCCAAAATCTATGTCACAATTTGTCCTCGTACTGGAGATTTCATTTTGGCAGGAGGTGGGTGGAAACATCAGTATGCTGTGCTTTAGTTGATATAACAGGCTTCTGTCTCTCGCAGCATACTGGTTGACCTTGGACAAGTCACACTTTCTCAGCCTAAGGGGAGGGCAATGCCAAACCACCCCTGACTAAATCTTGCTTATGATTGAGTCCCCATAAGTCAGAGTTGACTTGAAGGCACATGACCACAACAACAACATTAATGGGGATTTGTGAATGCATCTTAGCCAGCATGATAGGGTTGCCATAAGTTGAAGTCAACTTAAAGGTACATAACAAAAACAGCAATTTGTGCACAGGCAGCTGTCCCTTAACTGTGAGGAAACCTGAAAGTCTACTAAAAAGTGAACATACCAGCAACAGCAGCAAATTAATTAATTAACTAATGTTAGTTTATTGAATTTTGGAAAGATGGTTAAAAACAAAAGGGAAACAAATAAGAAAGTGGGGAAAGAGGAGGAGTGTAGATGATATGAATTTGGGCTAGGCATTCATAGATGCTGACCATATTTCCAAAAATGTATTTTCTTCAAGATGGCAGCTATAAAATATAATAATAATAATAATAATAATAATAATAATAATAAATTTATTTGTATCCCGCCCCTCTGAGAACAATCGGGGCGGCTAACAAAGTTAAAAATACAAACATATAAAATCCCTGGTACCCTCCCCTCCTTAAAAAAAGTATTAAATCCAATGCAATATTTAAAAAACAGAACAACAAACAACAACAAACAAACAAACATACAAGTTAAAACTGACCAGAACGTCAACAACATCATACCAACAAGCAACCAGTGGGAGCAGCAGTATCTTTCCCAGACATTTTTCAAAGGCCGGGTTCTCTATTCTGGGAAGGCCTGCCAGAAGAGATCCGTCTTAACTGCCTTTTAAAATATATGCTCATGAGCACTAAATATGTATTTTTAGGGATCTCAGGGGTTGTTTTTTTTAAAAAGTGTTTTTATTAATTAAATAATTACAGAGGAAGAGAGCCGCCCTGATATCTTAAGGCCTGTGAAGTAAGGGAGTATTGAAAGACTAACCAAAAATTTAAACAGAAACAAAGCAGAAAAGAAGTCTTTAATGTTTGGTGAACAGTGTTTACCAAATAGTAAACAATAAAACAAACAGACAAACAAAAAACCCACAGCCCTAATAAATGTTGAGTGAAATGGGCTGTACAGGGGAAGGAGCTACAATGTTTTTGCCAAATTACTGTTGTTAACATTAATACTAGTTTCATGAGGTACGATAAATAATGAGGTAGTGTGGCATCATGGTTTGTTGGACTAGAACACTGGGAGACCAGAGTTTGAATCCTTGCTTGGCCATGTAAACCCCCTGGGTGATCTTAGGCAAGTCACACTATCTCAGCCTCAGAGGATGGCAATGGCAACCCCCTCCTCTGAAGAAACCTGCCAAAAAAAATCCCATGATGAAACCAACCTGTCTTAGCTTTGGCCTTAATTCCAAGTATTTACGATTACTTAAGGTGAACTTAAGTTGAAAATGACCTGAAGGCACACCACAACAAATTTACTGTACTGTAGCTATAACTGTAATATGATCCTATAATCATAAATACCCGGAATTAAGGCCAAAGCTAAGACAGGTTGGTTTCATACAGATATGCTCATCACTTGATGCTTGTAGCATGAAACAACAGTTTGCCCATCTAAATGAGCTATTGCAAATATAACAGCTCAGTCAGAAGTTATACCTCAAACCCTTTCCTCATAGAGTCAGTTCACACAGATAGCTATCAGTTGTCAAGTTATGTATGTTAAAGGGAAAACAACTTATGGTATGAATTAAATACTACACAAGCTATTGGCAATATATTTTAGAGCTGCCTAAGCCTATGTGCCCATCAGAGCCTTTCAGTTGATGCTAATCCCGTTTCCTTGAGTACCATGCAATGAACCTTCTGTTACAATAATTCTTTATTCATTTTTCTTCTCACCAGTTTGCAGTACCTAACCTGTTCCCCTTGCTTTCACTGTCTGTTATTTTCCCATATTCTGCCTCTGGAGTTCCTAGCTATTCAGCTGCCATGGTTTGGTAATACTCATAAAACTGTTGATAGAACTTTCCTCCATGAATTGTCTATCTGATCTTCTCTTAAATCATCTAAGATGACAACTTATCTGACCATCACTACAAATCACTTATTTTGAAATGAACATCCTATATGATTAATATAGTGTTGAATTTATGTGTCTTCAAGTCAACTCCAACTATATCAAAAGGGTTTCTTGACAATATTTATTCACAAGAGGTTTGTCATTTCCTTCCTCTAAGGTTGAGAGAGTGTGACTTGCCCAAGGTCACCTAGTGGGTCTCCATCACTTAGTGGGGATTTGAACCTTGCTGTCCCAGAGTCCAAGCCCAGCACTCAAACCACAACACTACTCTGGTTTTTCTAATAAAACAATATTATTAGAGTGAAATAAATAGCCTCATCAAGGAATTTCCATGTGCAAGATTTCTCTGTTGAGTGAAGTGTTGAGGCCATAGCAATGATAATGAACTGCTAGATTTGAGCTAAATTTTTATTTCAAAGTGGTTGTTGGCAGCAAACCTGAGTTTCCTAAACGTACACTTGTCAGTGAGTTGCAGCCAATCCGTCCTCTCTTCATAGTATTTGTGTTGCCAAACGCTTGTTTATCTTATTTGCTCTCTAGCTTCTTAGGTGTACATTTGAAAAAACAAACAAAATGAAAATAGGTTTAGTGACATTAAAGTGCAAGAGAATCCAGATGCCTCATGAGAACAAGGATATAGAATATCTATAACCTCAAGAGAGTACAGAGTGCATAAGTAGTTTGTGGATTGTGTTTCTGTGCTGCGCACTTCTGTATGGAATGTTGTATTTGGAACAACTATTAATGCCTTCATAATTAGCCTAGGCTCAGGTGGGCTGCTGCAAAATTGTTCAGAACACAAAACTATGCTTCTGCTGCCCTGATCAGAGCAAAGTGTATTTATGTTGGCTGTTTCTGATGTGTTGAACTATTTTTTAAGGTTGCTGTCTTGAGACATAAAACCTTTATTTGTTCAGGCCCTGACTAAATGGGAGACCACCTACTTAAACACAATCTGCATCTGTGCTCAGATGTGTGCCAAGGTGATAAAAATCATCTTAGGCTATTAACATGGATTCCACTTTAAAGAGTATTGTATTTCACATGTTCCATCTTATACAGATGTGTGCTTGTTTGTCCCTCTACATTCTTAGTGGGTTTTTCCTTTTTTCTTTCAGTTGTCATACTCATCCTTGCCTACATTACAAATGCATCTTTTTTTCAGGCACCAGGGAGTCTGACACTATAATCATGCAATAGTGTGCGTGTGAACTCAGAAATACATCCCAATGTGTTCAGAAAGGTTTACTCCCTAATCAGCTTGTTCCAGAACTTGAAAAAAGTTACTATTTTAGAGTATGGCTTTCAGGATCCTCCGGTTGCCTTGAAGGTTTCTTGGAGACATAGTCCAATAAATACCTTTGCCAGCCTCAGGTGCATTTTAGAATTTCAGCCTGAGACTACATTCCTCTGACTGCCTTTTTAAATAAAATTCCACAGAGAGACGAAGCATACAAAAAGGAAAAGGGCATCATATTCATTGTACAGTTTGAACTGTTATTTTTTTTTTAAAAATCAAATGTGGCCATGGCGTATTAAACCCAGCGTGATGTCTGGATATCTTATATGGCATTAAGATTCTAAATTGCAGCCCAAAACAACTAACCACAGAATTCTGTTACATTTCAGGAGGATTAAAATGGTTTTGGCTTAATTTGGATTGACATTGAAGACAACTATGCACCAAGAAAAGGCAGTGCGGAGAAACAATAAAGAGAAAGGAATACCATTCAGAATGTGGTCTCCTTCCTAAACCTTTGTTAAAAGCCATATGCTGAGTATCCTCAGGCCAGAAGGATGCCATCTTTGGGAGATCTTTGAAAAAAGATTCTTCTTCTTCTTCTTCTTCTTCTTCTCTCTCTCTCTCTCACACACACACACACACAATATATATATATATATATATATTCTATCAAAATTTTGAAGAAAAGTTGGGAAGAGGAGTGCCTGCTAGCCAGAACTTAGAATAGTCAGTCTTTAGACTATGACTCACAGAATGTGTTTAATTTTGTTGTTAACGCATGCCAACTCTCATCTTGCATCATAGATATCCATGAAAGTAGATGAAATGTTCACAGGAATATTTTTGCTTAATTTGTTGCTTCTTTTCCATCTATGTGAGGCTTAAAGTTGCCAAATCTCAGGGCCTAGCGCTCAGTCTCCAGTTCTTATCAGTCATCTTCAGGTGGGAGATGAGGGAACAAATTCTCCAGTTTTGGTGGGCTCTGCTGCAGACAAGAGGAAAGACTGTGTGCAAACCTCTGCTCAGGTAGTAGAGCATCAGCTTGCTACAATTTGTAACATTTACTCTATAAACTCATGGATAAGTCTAGAAATGTTTGTCAAAAAATTGCCCCCAAATACCTGAGTTGACTTACCCACAGGTCAATGTAAGTACCGTACTTCCTAACTCTTATTTAAAAAAAGGAACCACTCCCAGGTGAAAGGCAAGAATATAATCATTGCCCCTTCTCTGTTATCTCATCTATCCAGCCTTTAGTGTGTGCACTAACAGTTATGCCTGCTGGAATTTTGCAAGTTCTTTGGCATTGTTTTCTTTCATCCTTTGTTATAAACCCCTAGGTTTCACCCTCGGCTTATCTGCAGGTCATATCAAAATCTATCATTTTAGCCCCAAAACCTGCCCTTGACTTATACTGTACATGAAGTTGACTCATAGTCGAGTATATACAGGAATTGATTTGTTCCTAAAACAAGTAGAGTCTCCAAGTGGGCCTGTGTATTTACCAAGTTAGCCTTCTTCCTCCTTCCCATTTGTTGTGGAGCCAGGGCTCACCTTCCATTCTGCTTTGCATCCACCTTCTGGCTTTATGCATGTCAGCTAAATTAAGGTCCTTATCCTCTATACCTAAATAGGTTAGAATGAATAATTTAATCTTTCACTTTGATTTGGGAATGACCTCTTTAGCTAAGATTTCTTCCTTTAGGGGAATATATTCTTTGTTCCTGCATGTGAGTTTGAATAAAAAGCTCTGAGCAACTGTGGTTGGTACGCAATGTATAATGCTTAATGATATCCCAAGAGTCTGTCCCTAGGTCTCAGGTTTTGACTGAGAAACCTGAGGGCCAATGGATCCTTTCTGTGGCAATTCCATTCAGATGTCTTGTTGCTCCATTTGGAATTCTCCCCAGGAGAACTATTGCTACCACAGTTCCTTTCTTTTCACAGAGGTGCTAAATCTCAATTTGTCTGTCTGAATATATTTTGACAGTCTTTTCCCTCTCTTCATCTTCGATTCTGCTGTCCCCGCTTCCACCCCCAGATTAGCACATCTATAATCCAAGCTTTCTTTTTCTCAATGATAGTTACATCTGGTGTATTATGTTCTAATTTTTTGTTAGTTTGAATCTTATCCCATAGAATTTTTTGTTATGTGTCTTCAAGTCATTTCTAATTTATGGCATATCCCTAAGGTGAACCCTAAGGATTTTCTTGGCAGGTTTCTTCAGAGGAGTTTTTGCCATTGCCATCTTCTGAGGCTGAGAGAGTGTGACTTGCCCAAGGCGACCCAGTGGGTTTACATGCCCAAGCCAGGATTTGAACCCTAGTTTCCAGAGCCATAGTCCAATGCTCAAACCACACTGGCTCATTTTCAGGCTTGTGTTCCCACCAGTTCTTTGTGGATGGCAAATCATATTTTTTGCATAAATCCCAGCACATCATAGCAACTACTTTATCATGGCATTTATGTTATGATTGTTAGAGTCATTTATATTTCACCTTTTTCCCAATAAGGGGACTGAAACCAGCTTTTCAGTTATTATAACCAGTCATTTAAAACCCCTGAAACAATCTATAGAGTTAAAACTATTTACAATTCATTAAAAGATAGATTAAAAAAAACAGCACACCATTAAAAGCATCCTTCACAGTCAACTCCTAAAAGCCTGATAATATAGGAAAGTTTTTCACCTTGCTGGCAGAAAGAGAGCAAACATGGGGCCCATCCTAAGGAGGAGGTTCAAAGCATGGGAGCAGCCACTGAGAAGGCCATGTTCCCACCAAACATGCCTAGGAATGTAGTGGGATAGAGAGAGGGGCCAGTTTCAAAGGTCTTAGATCTTGAACAGCCTCATATTCAGGCCTACAAAGCTTATACTCCATCACACTCTTTGTAAACTTATATTGCACCATTCTTTTACAGGCCTTGGGTTCATGCTGGATACAGAGTGTCTGATCTAGAGTTATTGTTTGTATCGTGTGTAGGAATATGCACACACCCTAACTCCTTTGGGTAATGTTATCTGCTCGGTCATTTTAATTCATTCCTTTTTATTAGTAACAGTATAAAATAACCAGTCTGCTAAACTGAGCTTCATGTCATTCAGACCTCGACCTGTCCATGGTTTGTAAGGTTATGATGTTCAGACTGTGAAGGATTTTCCATTTGGAAATGATTAGATTAGTAGGTTCATAGAGAAACTTTTGACCCTTTGGGTTTTTATTGGTAAATTAAAGCATAATGGCTACAGTCCCAGCCTATTTGCTCTGTAGCAGTCTTTGATTTTAATGGATTATGAACTGAAGCCAGCATGGAAATCTGATGAGCAATCCCAAAGTCTGACCCAGCCCTTCCATCCCACCATATATTACAGATGTGTAGAAATGTGAATGGAACATCACCTACTGCTTAAAAGGAAGGGAAGCCTCAGAGTGTTTTGCAAGTGGGTTTTAACCCTTTCCATGGAAGAGATTTCAGATGGTGTGGGAGAAAATACAGCTGACATGATGGGATTTTAAAGTAACTTCAATAGCAACTGATCAGGAAGAGATATCTTGTTCTATGCATTTGATACTGCCAAGTATCCCAAGGCTAGAATTGTATTTTGTATTACAAATGAATTCATTTTCACCCCAAGCAAATTCTCCATGCCTATATGTAATTCCTGTATCTAGTGCATAAATCTGATACCTATGCATTGAGAAAAAGGAAATGTGGCCCTGCAGATCTTCTTGGACTAGAGCTTCCATCACCCAGCAACATTGATTGTACTAGATGGGGTCAATGGATGCTGCAGTTCAACAGAACCTGGAAGGCTGTAAGTTTCAGCTGACTGAACAACAGTCAGGAGCTTATTGCACTGCCTCTGGTGCCCAACTTAGCTCTTCCAAATTTGGCTCAAATTCAGATGTTAGGCTGATTTTATCACCTGATTTTTCTCTCAAAATGGCTTCCCTTTGGCAGTCATTTTTTCCAAATTGAAATAAAATCAGCCTAACTTCCAAATCTGAGCCAAATTCAGAAAAGGTAAAGTTAGGCACTAGAGGTGGTGCGATAAGCTCCTCAGTGTTTGTTTAATTTGTTGTTGTTGTTCAAACTAAAGCTGAGATCCTGCAATGGAAAATGTATGTGCATCATGAAGCTATGTATTTGAAGTTATTCTCCACTCCATTCACCTTATAAGCAGCAGAGCATCTTAACCTGGCAATATCTATATTGTCAGACAGTGGGGGGTGAGCAGAGAGCCAGCTGTTTTCTTGTAGTTGGATGAGCTATGATAGGCATTTGTAATTGGGGGTGCTTATAGTCTCTTTGCAGATAATGTCCTTGCAGCACATTCAGCTAGAAGAAAATAGTTGAATGTGTCCCTACTCATCCCCACCCATGCATCATGTTGTGGAGGGACACATTCACTGCTTACAAGGTGAGTTTGAGAGATGATGTTGCGTGATTAGAATGGCATTCCATTCTATGCAATGACCATAAAAGTATTATTAGACAGTGCAGTCTGAACTATTTCAGTGAGTTTTGTAAAGAACAAGACTCTTGTTCAGCTGAAGTTAGCAGTGACTGGTATTGCAAAACTGTATATATACTTCCCTGGAAGTAACTCCAACTGCCTTCAGTAGGGCTTATTTTGAAGTCTGCAGGTTTATGGTTGTATTGTGTAGCAGCTATACTACACTTTTGTTGTCGTTAACTGTCAGCAAGTCACCCTCGATGTATGGTGATCCCATGAATGAGAGACCTCCAAGTCACCCAGTCATCAAGAACCCTGCTCAGGACTTGCAGACTCAAGACCATGGCTTTCTTGATTGAGTCTGTCCGTCCATAATGTAGTGTTCCCCTTTTCCTACAGCTTTCTGCCTTAGCAAACATTATTATTTTTGCTAGCAAGTCATGCCTTCTTATGATGTGTCCAGAGTACAACCATTTCGGTTTAATCATCTTGGTTTCAAGGAAGAGTTCAGGCTTGATTTGCTCTAGGACCAATTTGTCTTCCTAGCAGTTCATAGTATCCATAGAACTCTTCTCCAGCACCCAATTTCATATAGCTTGATCTTTATCCTTTTGTTTTCTTCACTGTCCAGTTTTCACAAGCATACATAGAAACTGGAAATACAATGCCATACACAATCCTAATTTTAGTTTTCAATTATATATCTTGACACTTCAGGATCTTGTCTAGTTCCTTCATACGAGCCTTCCATGTTCAGGGGTGTACCTACACTGTAGAAATAATGTAGTTTGACAGCACTATATTTTATGGCATCCTGGGATTTGTAGTTTTACAAGGCCTCTAGACTTTTCTGCCAAATAGTGCTAGTGCCTCACAAAATACAAAACCCAGGATGCTGTAGGATGGAGTCAAGGCAGTTAAACTGATATCAAACTGCATTATTTATACAGTGTATATGCACCCTGATTTTTTGACTTCAGCATCCATTCTGATTAATGATTGGCCAAGGTTTCGAAAATCTTGAACTATTTCAATGTCTTGCTAATTTACTTTAAAGTTATGAAAATTATCTGTGGTTATTATTTTTGATTTCTTAACGTTTAACTGCAAACCTGCCTTTGCGCTTTCTTCCTTGATTTATTTCAGTAATCTTTCTAAGCCTTTGCTATTTTCTCTTAGTAGTACAGTGTCATCTTCATATCTTAAACTACCGATGTTCCTTCCCCATATTTTCACACCACCTTCCTCTGAGTCTCTTCCTTTCCTAAAACCAACTTGGACATTGGGCATTTCTCTCTGTATATATGGTAATATCTTTGTTGTAGAATTTTGAGCATTGATTTGTTTGCATGGGAAGTTGATGCAATAGTCCTATGGTTACTGCAGTACCTGGTGTCCTCCTTCTTGGGCATTGGAAAGTATATTGAGCATTTCCAATATGTGGGCCATGGCTTTCTTTTCCACATTTGTTGACAGATTTCAGTGAAAACTAGAATAGATTCTGTCTCTGTAGCTCAAAGCAGCTCTTCTGATATGCCATCTGATTCTGGTGACTTACTTCTCACAAGCTGTCTAAGTGTAACTTCTACTTTCTAAATTTTTACATTCATCTTCAGTTTCATTCTTCCTTGAATTAATCTACTGTCCTGTCATCTCTTTTATATACCAGGCTAGTAGTAGAGCATCCTTGTTCTTGGTTTAAATTTCTTAAGAGATCTCCTACACTTCCTTTTTTGTTGTCATCTCCTATTTCTCTATATTGACTATTGTAGTTATTTTTGTCCCTGTACACAAGTTGCATCCCATTTTACTTTTGCTTTTCATCTGTTCTTAGCTACTTGAAGGTTTTAATCTGTCATCCACTGAGGCTTCTCTTTCTTTTTGGCTGCAGATAGTGTCTTTTTGCATTCCTCCCTGACAATGTCCTCTTTCTTCAGTCCAAAGTTCTTCTGGCTCTCAGTCAATCAGGCTTAATAGTTCAGATCTGTTTTTTATATTAGCTTTAAATTCTATAGGGATGTTCTTCAGTTTGTATTTCAACACGATGAATGGTTTAGTGTTTACATTGGCTTTACTCTAATTTTTTTATATTAGCAATTCATGGTGTGTGCCACAATCCGCTCCTTTTCTTGGTTTTGGTCAGAAAATGGAGCTTCTCTGTCTTCGGCTTCCAATTATGTAGTCTATTTGGTTTTTATATTGACCATTAGTTGATGTCAGTGTATATGGTCTGCTCTTTGGTTGCTTGTAGAATGTTTGCGATGAATGAACTGTTGGGCTCACGAAATTCAGTCAGTCACTCTCCTGCTTAATTTCTTCATTCTAAGCCAAATTGTCCTACAGTCTGCAGTGTTTCCTACATTTGCACTCCAGTTGGCTATGATTAAGCATAGAATCTTTCTAGTTCTTCTTCTGCTGCTGCTTCTGCTTCTGCTTCTGTAGTTGGAGCACAAACTTGATTATGTGTGGATTGATGGGTTTTTCCCTAATGAATTATTGATGATTCAGTTAGACTTTGCATTATATCCTCTGACTGCTTTTGGTACATCTCTCCTCACCACATGAATGCTCCCCTTTTCTTCTTAGATTTTCATAACCTGAGTAAAATACAGTGTAATTATCTAACTCAAAATGTCCCATGTCTGTCTACTTTAGTTCCCTCACCCCAAGTATTGCAATGTTTTTATGTATCATTTCTTGTTTTGCTATGTTTAACTTCCCCTGATTCATGCTTCTCACATTCCATGTTCCTATAACATGTGATATTCTGTTTTGAACTTCCCTTTCACCTCTGAGCTTGTCACCAGCTGAACAACCTTTTAGCTTGAGTCCAGTTGTATCATTAGCCACAACACTGCTTGTAGATGTTTTCTGCTGTGCCCCAGTAGGTCATTGAGTGAGTACCATCCAACCTGGGAATTTCATCTTCTGGCATTATCTCTTGTTTCATTTTGGATTGTCTCATCATAGGATTTTCATGGTAAAGGATATTCAAAAGGGGGTTACCATGCCTGCTTCTGCACAATACTAATAAATGTTAGCTATGGTGCCACTGTTGTTGCCTCTGAGAGATCTGCCAGTGTCATCTTCCACTACTGCTGCTACCCAGCAACTGTTTGGCACATTTACTCTGCTCCTTAGCAAAAGCCTGCCTGACATGAGAGACCCCACTAGCAGCACTGCTACCCATCAGCATAGCCTCTTTCCTTACAGGAGCATGCAGATCCACCACCACGGAAGGTTAATACCGTTGGTATTTCACCTTACTTCAGAGAAAATCCCATTGGAATTACAGGGCCTTCCTTCTGAATAAATCTGGATATGATCAAGGTGTCTCATGGAAATCACTCTGATTTAAGTCTCACATTCCATTGATTTTGACTTAACAGTTTGAAGTTCAGTGTGCATATGGTGAAAAAGAAGATGTGGCTGAAAGCTAACCTCACAAATGACCAATTTATCACCTTCATTTTTGTTGCATCCCCAAACTGAATCCTTACTTTCAAACCTGGGACATTTTCCACAAAGGTAACCCAGCTCATAATGTGCAGTGATGTGTGTGGCATCAACTGGCACACACCAGTGATGTGTGTGGCATCTTCCAAGTTCCCATCCACATTTTGACTACCTGTGTACCATTGCTCTATCATGGATGCCCTTCTCTAAATTGGATGGTGCCAAGTACTAATACCAAATTTTTGAAATTATATTATAGTTGGTCCTCTATAATTGTTCTGTATGTGGTGTTTACTAGGGTGCTTTACTAAATAGTAAACTATTTAGTAGAGGTTGTACATGCACAGATACCCACTAGATTGCAATCTTGTGGCTTGATGTGGGCGGCCGCTCCTCATTTTTCCTAAATGATAAGCAGATTCCTCTAGCTTGAAAGGATACCAGCATTAAAATGAAATAAAATGCACATTTCAACAAACTTTCAACAGTGTACCACTAAATTCAAAACACTTCTTTATAAAATCCCCAGAATCAGTTCTGTGTCTTTTTCTCCCCCTTTTAAATTAGCCATGTGGGAAAGACTTCCAAACAGTGCTGATGTTTTGTCAGTTGCTTTCCTCAGCATTACTGTTAAAGTCTTGATGTCAGGAGCTGGCTTGACCTTTCTGTACTGATAAAATAAGGTCAATGTGGGAGGTCAACATGAACAATCCAGTGAATTGTCTACTTCATAGTTTGCAGCATTGGCACAGACACTGACTATTAATTTTCCAGTAATTAAACTGTGTGAAGATAAGGTAGTAAGCCAAAGGAACTGTCATATTAATAAGAAAATTGCTGCTGTTAGCTTGATAGCTGTATTCAAAATAGCACAGCCATCAGCGTCTGCATACAGGAATAAGATCCCTCTAAATAACAGGTGCTAGGGTAAGGCCATAGTTATACCTTACTGCCATATTTATAGGATTCCTGAGGCATTTGGCTGGACCGTGTCAACACTGTGATCTAACGGGGTCATTATTGTGTCCTTATGTTTACACAAGCACAAAACTGAGCCATGTGTGAGGCCATGAGGAAAACATGAACAATCTATTTTAACTATTATGACTCAAAGGTGTGGGGTTCACAGGGAGTCTGAGTACCAGGCTAAGGCAAAACTCAAACTAACATATTCTTACACACACACACACACACACACACACACACACAAGCTTTGGCTTAGTCAAATTGTGGTGCTTCCCCAAATATCCTTGTGGATTAAATCAGGAACGATGTGGCTCTTTTGTTTCAGAATTCAAGAGCTTCCCTTAGCTTTGCCCCTGTGCTGCCATCTTCTTTTACATCAGCTCAGCATCAGCACCACTCTCTGAAGCATGAAATGCTAGTTTTGGGAGGCTTTCCCACAGTTTCTTGTGTAGTGTCCAGGATTTGGACAAGAACCAAATGTTTCAGAACATACTCTTATAGAACATGAAAGATTCAGCATGAAAATTAAAACTACACTCATCCCTCCACATTTGTAGCTTTGACGTTTGCAGATTTGATTATTCATGGATTTTATTAATATGTTCTCTCTAGGAATATCTAGGTCCTCCAGCACAACTCTATGGTCAACCTTAGCCAAAAGTCGCACAGAAGGACCTAGAGATTCCTAGAGAGAACACTCAGCTAGGCATTTGTAGCTCCTCCACTGCATTTCTATGGTCAGTGTCTAGCAGATGTTGACCACAGAGTTGCACTGAAGAACCATCCTAGAGATTCCTGGAGAGCAGGGGTAGGCAACCTGCGGCCCGCGGGCTGGATGCGGCCCGGCAAGGCCTTGGGACCGGCCCCAGCCCAGTCCTGCCGCCGATTGCCGCCGGGGCCTTTGGTGGGGCAATTGTCTATAGAAGCCTCAGAAACATGCATTTATACTAACTTTTTTTTTAAATCAGCAAATTTTTTCACGTGTCCTCCATTTTTTAAAAAAGTGTCTTCCATTTGAAAATTTTGTCCTACATTTGTCCTAGTTTATTTATATATTTAATTTTTTTAAAAAAAATATTTAATTATTTATTTTTTGGCTTCGGCCCCCCAGTTGTCTGAGGGACAGCAACCCGGCCCCCGGCTCAAAAAGGTTGCCTACCCCTGCTGGAGAGGGTTTCTCTTGGGTAAAAACATTGTGTTTTTGTTTTTTGTGGTTTTTCCACATTCACAAGGGTCCTGTGGAGGGATGAATGTATAACATTGATGGAGGCCTGGTTCTGACTACGCATTTGTGTATCAGAGTCCATATAGATTCTTATCTTTGAGGGAATTCCTCACTCAACAACAGGGAGTGTGTGGTCCTCCAAATATTTTTGACTACGGCTTTCATAATGTCTTACCATTGGCCAGACTGGCTGGAGTTTCTGGGGGTGGAAGGCCAAAGGTTCTCTACCCTTGTTGTGTAACATCCTTCCTCCACTGAAGCTACAAAGGAAACCTTTGCATGTTCCTGTGTCAGAAACATATGTTCACTTATAGTCTCTCCTCATAAAGTTGGCATACCAAGTCTCATGAAAATTCAATATCTCCAAATCATTTTGGAGGTTAAAGAGATTTCTGTACATGAAGCAAACATTGGTTGTGGCCAGCTCTCAATTAAAAGTCCAAACAGTGAATTGTTTGCTTTAGGCAAAGAAAGGGGGTGGTGGGAAACACTAAAAATATAGGAGACAGACAAATAACCCTTTCTAAACAAAGACTAATTGCTCTCATAAATGCAGGGCCCTTGTTATTTAAGAGCAAGAGTTTACATACACTTATGAGAAAAGGGTGGGCTAGTGAGGGATGGAGTTGTATCCTATAAAAGAGCCTGACTCCACGAGTCTCTCGTTTGTTTTGTTGTACATTTTGGATGCCACGCCAAGTTTACATTCTCTGTGATTTCACTCTTATGTATTTATAATAGCACACAAGAAACAACTCCAGAAATTCAAGGAGAATTAGATAGCCACATAGTGACTGTACAAACAATAATTGTATTTGAAAGGATTTTTTAAAAGATTTCTTTGGAGCTTTAAAAAGTAACCTTTGAGGTGACTACATCCACCAGAATATCAGTGTCCAGAAATTCTAGGAAGTTTCATGGGGGGAAAACAAACACCTTTTCTGAGCTTTGATTTTCTCAGTATGTCCAGACTACAGAACAGAAAGAACCAACAGCAGGAGGTGTGTTGTGACCTAAGGGTTGTCTGCATGGGCCACATAAAATGCCCCCACCCCCATCGTCTTGACAAGGAGTCTGGATCATGCAGGGCCCAATCCCTGGTTTTGGTGTGAACAGCCCAGATGATGTTCAGTCAGTTCAGCGCTGGACTTGCTGAACTCCTCTTAAACTGGGTTTTTTTAAAGTTATCTTTGTTCAGATCCCTCCATTGCAATGCCAAGTGTCTGTTTACAATTCATCCCGCTTTACTGCCTGACACTACTGTCACTCGCTCTGAGGTCAGAATGAGGCACCAGCCTTGTGATCAATCCTGGGTTCAGCATTCTGACCTCACAGTGAGTGACTTGCATCTATGGTGGCCTTGCTAGGCAGCACAACTGGATGCCTATGTGGACAGCTGCCTGTCATCACAATGGGGTTCCCCAAGTAATGGGGAAACATTGAGGCCAGAATATTCTGGGCTGCTTCCAGAGTATTCTGTCCCATGGGGGACCCAGCCCAAAACAAATGATTTATACCTTTAAATGTTATATTTAATATGGATGTTAGCAACAGGAGCTACAGTCTCCCACCCACCCAATCCTTCCTTTAACTTCTAAAGGCAGAACCCAAAAGGCGTTTTATTTTCTTATTGAAATATTTCTATACTAACTTTCACTAGAGATCCCCAAGTTGCATGACAGTTAAAAGAGTAAAATAAAGTAGATATGAATGGAAAATCTGGCAATATTGACTGAAATTTAGGCATCCATGTATTTGATAAGAAGAGTTCTTAACCTGTGGCTATGGACCTTTGTGTGTATGTAGAGGGGGGGGTCTATGGATGGGTTTGGTTACAGTGTATTTTTCTGGGGAGGGGAGTCATGTCTTTCATCATAGTCTACAGAGGATATGGCTCACATCTTATTTTAGTCATGACTTGGAGTAGACCTGTAGAATCCATTATATTTATCTATGTGCCAACTTGCCATTCAACAATTGATTGAATGTGTCTACTGCAGTTGAAACTAACCAACAGAATGTCAGTCTATGACCCACAAAAAGTTAAAAATCATTGCCTTATGTTAGTGTATAGAAGCACCGAGAACATAAGAGTCTTGCTAGATTAGGTCAAAGATCTGCCTAGTCCAGTAAGTATCCTATTTCCTTAGTGTCCAGCCACATGCCGGTAAAAAACCCACAAGCAGGAACTGAATACAACAGAGTCTCCCCCCACTCACATTTCCCAGTAACTCATACTGACACTACTCTCTGATACTAGAGACAACATATAGTAATATGATTAACAGTGCTGATAACCCTGCCTATCCTTCATGAATTTATCTAATCTTTTAAAACCGCCCAAATTGGAGGACATCACATCATCTCTGTGGTGGTAAATGGCAGTTTGGTCTTTGTGTCAGTCACCTCCCTCTCTCCTGGAGCAATTTTTCAAGAGCAACTAAAGCTTGTAAGAGCATGTTTAGAAGATAATACAGCACCCAAAGATAAATGTACAAGACACTGGAAGCAGATAAACGAAAGACAAATGTGTAAGGCAGTCAAAGAGGGTATGGGGGAGACAGACTGCCTGCCTGCAAAGCATGAGGAAGGAGGAAGAAATTAGATTTGGAAATTTGGTGAGTGACTTATTTTCAGGATGGAGCTGAGGGAGCAAACTAAAACCATCAGTAGCCTAAAGCCCTGCCTGTTCCTGTTTGCAGGCTCATCTATACAGAAATAAAGTCCTCTGGTGTTTACAGTGGAGGTAGGGGTCTAGCAGTGTTTCTGTATGGTTCAGAAGGAAACTCCCAAGAGAGAGGCCCCACATGGTCAGAGGACATTTGAGGGGAATGTTACACAGGAATCACTTGGGAACCAGAACCTGCCCAGCACTGTCTTCCACAGCATTTTGAGAGGCAACATCTGCTTACCTTAATTTTTAATTCAGCTGCGGGCCTAATGATTTTGTTACCATACAGTGAACTTGGGTGCTAAGTTATGACAAAATAGGGCTACTGAAAACAAGAGGGAAGTATCAGAACACTTGGAGAGAGCTCCAAGATTTGCAAGAGAAGAGGGGAAATCTGGAAGGAAAAAAACATAAAGGAACAAAAAGCATAGCCTAGTAAGGACCGGGCATGCTCAGTGGTCACAGCATGCTGACTGGTGTGAGAGGAATGGCATATCTTGATAGAAGACATGGCTGAACCCTGGACAGAATCATGTCACTGAAACATAGAATCGTAGAGTTGGAACATACCCTACAGTTGTTCTAGTCCGCGCCTCTGTCAGTGCAGAAATCCACAACTAAAGCACCTGTGAAAGGTGGGTGCCTGATCTCTGTTTAAAAATCTCAAATGAAAGAGAATCCACCACCACTTCCTGAGCTAGACTATTCCATTATTAAATACCTCTCACCATCTTTACATACTTCTAACATTTAGTCAGAATCTCCTTTCTTGTAATGTGAATACATTAGATTGGGTCCTTTCCTCTTGTATATGACAACCCTTAAGATATTTAATGACAAATATATATAACCTCTCAGTCGTCTGTTCTCCAGGTTAAACATGCCAGTTCCCTCAAGCAATTAACGCAGAGCTTGGTTTCCAGACCTCTCACCATCTTCATTGCCCTCCTCTAGACACCTTCAGAAAATGGACACATTTTTTCAGTTGAGTTCTAATCTAAGAGAAGAGACTCATTCTATTCCTTCCCTTGATCTGGACACTATAGTTCTGTTGGTCCAGCCTAGAACTGGATTGGTGCTTTTTTTTTCCATTTGGGCTATTGACCTATATAAGGCTTGGTGACTTTCAAGATGCTTAGATTCTTTTTATGTTTACTGTTTTCTGAAAGAAATTAATTTTATTCATTTTGGCCTAGATCTCCAATCTGTTATAGTCTTCTTGAATCCTGATTCTGGCTGGAATCCTGTTGGACAGTTACAAATGTGTAACACTTGTGACTGTTTCATATTCAGGGTTTTTACATAGCTCCTAGTTCATTGGATACATTACGACTTTGAAAGTCTGCCAGTCCCCACTTAGTGGCCAACACTTCCTGCAAATGACAGAGGTCTGTTCCTCTCACAGTTTGGAAGCAGCTGGCTGATGGTCTATACATCCCTCATATAAACTATTTTCAACAATAGGGACTCTTTTGCCTTTTGGACCAGATATCATTTATGGGAGGGATGGCAACATTATTTCGTGGCTCTCCAATTGACAGGGGAACGGAATTCTATCAATTGCAGGGGCTGCTCTCCAATAAAAAGAGATTGGGGGATTAGGATAGAAATCACTACATTATTCTTGCATAACTCCCCAACAGGTTTCCAGTCTAGGTATTTACTAACCCGCTTAGTTTGGTGTCATCAGCATATTTGAGAAGGATGCTTTCCATTCAATCGTTTATGAAGTTAGGAAACAAAACTAGGACCAGGACACAGCTCCATGGTACCCACATATCACCTCTCTCCAGGATGATGACAAACTATTAGTGAATGCTCATTGAACTTGATCAGTGAGTTAGCTACAAATCCATCTAAACAGTAGCATTGTCTAACCCATATTTTACTAGCTTATTATCTCCATTATGTTTGTGCAAGTCCCAGTTCTGTGTTTCTTCTCAGGCACTTAACTAGACTGTGTTCTGCTGTTGGGTTAAAAAAAATAATCTTACTGTACTTCTATGTAATTGGAGTTTTCTTTTTCATATGTCATTCCTGAAAAATTACAGTCATAAAAAAATTCCAGTCTATTCTTCTTCTTTTTTAATGCAAACTCCCCCCCCCCCAGGTATTTATTTCAAGTAAAACATAAAGAATGTGTAAACACATTGTTCTTGGTATTTGTGTGGTGAACGAATGTCATTCCCCATCCCACCCCCACCCGCCACCCTTTCCACTGGACTTTGTGGCAATGACAGACTTTTCACAGAGTTGCTATGCTGGCAGCAGTGAAGATGCTGATGCAAAACCAAAAATGTCTTGGCAGACTGAACATATGCCGATTGCTGCTTTTTGTTTGTTAAACAAAGGCAACTGTGGTATTTTTAGTTCTATTGAAAATACGGGAAGCAAAAAATCATTCTTGCCAAGTGGCAAGGGACAAAACTGGCCAAAGGAAAAATTATTTCCAGATTTCCACAAAAGAATTTGAAGGCTTAGTTTCACATGTTCTATTCCAGTCTGATTTGTCACTCCATCAAGTATATTAAAAGCAGCTTCATTCTCCTGTGCCATGGCCACATGGAACGTTCTGAGTTCATGTCCCCCGGTGTGTGAATGTTCAACATGGTCAGAGGGAAGAAGCATCTTGCTGCTGGTTTTTTGTGGGTTTTTCGGGTTATATGGCCATGTTCTAGAAGATTTTCTTCCTAACATTTCGCCAACATCTGTGGCTGGCATCTTCAGAGAATGCTTGCCTGGAAAAAGTTGGGTGTATATATACTGTGTGAGCCTGGGAATGCAGGAGTGATTTGCATGTGTATTGTTCTGTGTTGATGGCAGGCCTCAGGCTGGGAGGCTAATGCAAAAGAGGATTAATGTCTGCTAATTGGTGATCATTATCTGTTGGGAAAGCCCCTGACTCTGAGTGGTTTCCCATTTGCATTTGCTGAGTCCTTATTTTGCTATTCCTCAGGACTGGTAGCCAAATTTTGTTCTCTTTAAGGGTTTCTTCTTTCTGGTTGCTGCTGTTTACAAGACATACATATAAAGCCTTCAGTATCAGTGACCATATACCTCTGCATAGCAGTTGCTGGGAAATATGAGCAGGAGAATGACTATGGCCTTATGTTCTTGTCGGCTTCCTATGGGCACTAGTTAGGAACTGGATGTTGGACTAGAGATGCATTTGGTCTGACCTAGCAGAGGCCTTCTTGAGAAAAGAGATGAGTCAGGAATTCATCCACTGTCACTGCCACCATGGCTACTTGCTGAACAGTCACCCCATCTGCTTGGTTGCTGCAGCAATACAAATGAGGGCTAGTGCCAGCAAATGACTGAGCTGAAGGGTTGGGACACATGGGTGTGGTAGAAGACTAGAGATGTCAGGCTTTGCTTATTTCATTCCCACATGTGATAATGAAACGTTTCAAGAGTTTTCTCCCTGCTGATCATAGTTTTTGCACATCCTGAGGATTATTAGGAGAGTTTTTTCTCAAAAAAGTTTGTAAAGGTTTTTGTTTTGTCCCCACATGCAAAACAAAAAGTATATTTTTTAGACAAAATTCAGTGTTTGGACATTAGACTAAGGATATTAGTGCATTGTCTTTAAAGCGCCTTATCCCTGATGGGATAAAGGTGCATTTAATTTTCAAAATGGGTGTTATCGCAGTCACCCATGGCTGGGTGGATGCACCCTGTATACAGCCCAGATGCCAGCCGGGCTTATCCTGTCACTTTTAAAAAATGGGAAAATACTGTTTTTGAAAACCCCAGGATAAACCTGGCTGGCATCTGGGTGGTTTACAGATTGCATTAGCTCAGCCACAAATGAATGCGATAACACCCATTTTTAAGATTAAATGCTCCTTTGTCCTGTCTGGAATAAGTTGCTTTAAAGCCAGTGCGCTAATCTCCTAAAAAATTTTGCACAGCGCTTCAAAAGCTGACAATATATATATTGTACAATTTGGTTGGTCTAATAAAGGTATTGTTTTGTGGATTTGAGATGTTATTGTCCTTTGAAATATGGCCAACACAGCTAGCAGCGGATATATTTTCCATGGGGGGTATGCTTTGTGGTATTGTTTTTGGTGATTAAAAAAATATCTGGTCTTTCTGGTGGAAAGAGGAAAAATCTCATGCCAGCTGACTGTTTTTTTTCTATAGGCTTTCTTGCTTATTTAGCAGTGTTGCCAATTTCTGGGGAATTCCTCGGTTTCTGGGTAATAAAAGGCCTTTCCAGGCAATTTCGGGTATAAAAAAATTGTGGGGAATTTCCAGGGAATAAATCTTTCCCATTGGGTAATTAAAAGCCTTTCTGTTTATGGGGAATTATTTCACATCCCAAAAAATATTTAGAAGGCAGTCCCATCTTCCCTCAGTGAAAAAAAAAAAAATAGGACAATGTTGACACTGCATCACAATTACTCATCTTTCTGAGGCATTAGAGGAAGAAAAGGATGAATAGAGAAGGGATTTAAGTTCTGCTCCTGCCAGAGCTTGGAAAAGTTTTCATTTTTTGATTTTGGGGGGAGGTTATATTTTTTTTACTATAGCTTCTAACTCTTAGCTTGATAGTTCTTGTAGCTGCCTAGAGGATTCTAGGAGCTGTAGTCCAGAGAGTACTCCTGTCTTTTGGCTACTTGTTTATTATAGTTTTTTAAATTGTAATTCATGTTATCATTTGTAATTCTAATTTTTATGGTGGTAGGCTGTCAGAAGCATTTGTTTGTTTCATTTATATGATGCCCCCATTCTCCCAGAGTGGGACCCAAGGTGGTTCACAAAAGGAATCAGCTAAAAGCCTAACGAGAACTTTTAAAACATAGTTTAAAAATCATCATATTATCATTGCATAAAATTTTGGAAAGGTGAGCTGTTACTTTAAACAATAAATATATACCGGTAGTGTGAATACATGCTGCTCTTCTGATCTTAATGTATGAATTTACAGTGTATCAAAGAGCCTGCATGATGTTGTGGTTTGAATGTTGGACTAGGACACTGGGAACATAAGGTTGGAATCACTTCTCATCCATGGAAACTCACTGACCCTGGCCATGTCACACTCTCTCAGCCTCAGAGGAGGGTAATGGCAAACTCATTGAACAAATCTTACCAAGAAAACCCCACAATAGGTTTGCCTTAGGGTTGCCATGAGTTAGCAATGACTTGAAGGCAAACAACAGCAATAAGAGCAGTATGGCCCTATTCAGACATTGTTGTTTTTTAGCGCAAAAAATAATGGTGTGAACAACAAAGCCAAAAATCCTCTAGCAAAATGCATTCTGGTTTTATTGTTCACACCATTATTTTTTATTGAAATTGTATCTGGATCTATGCAATGTGGAACTATGCAAGTTATGTTGCTCGCACGTGTCAGCATTTAAATAAAGATGGAGTCGATGATGTGAATGTATTCAAAGCTTGTTCAAGTCATGCAGATTTTTTTTATCTCGGTTTATCCTGGGTCTATTCACATTGGTTGTTCACACAGCTGACAATGCAGATCTTCTCCTGGGTTAAGTGGGGGGTTTTTGGCACCCCTTCCCAAACCTAATCAGATGCATTCAAAATGCATGTGAACAACAAAGATTCAACCCAGGTTCTACTGGGATTATTTTCAGCATCTGAATAATCCACCCACCCCAGTCACTGTATATGGATCAAGCTTTTTCTCTTTTTTGGCATTTAAACTTTTCCCATTTGGTAGTGACTAGACAGTGACTAGTCATACATTTTTCAGCAAGGAACCACATTCTCTTAAGTCTTGTTTCAGTGTCAACAAGCAATCCTGAGAACTGGGAAGAAACCTACTATTATAATCATCATCATACACAAAAGGATTGATAATCACAGAGGGAATAGTGGTGTCCTTGCTTTCTCAGTGTATATTTTCCCAGGTCATCATCATGTGAACATACAATCCAGGATTTTAAACAAGTGTTGTGATTTTAAAAAAAAGTTTGAGGTACTTATGGCAATCTTAAAACGGCTTCACTTTAATGGTACCACACTGCCATTAAAGGTCTCACATGCTTTTGCTCACTCTCTTTTTCTCTCTCTCTTCTTTTTAAAACTAAACAAGCAGTTAGATCTTAATAGCTATGATGACAAAAATATGTTACGTAAATCTGTAACGAATGTAAATGAAACTCTGATGCTTTCTGCATTTACTTCAGAAGTCAGTCATAACTTCTTCATCCTAAAATAATACAACAATAATGCAGGGCGACAGTCATACATTTGCAATGCAGCATTATTAGCTGCCAGCTGCCTTTAAAACACATATAGCACCCACTTACTTGTGGAAATTTAGATATTTTTCTATAGAGGAATAGTAGGTAGACTACTGATTCCACAGATTAACATGGCTATATCTTTGAATGCTATCACTATAGAGCAATAGAAGGAACAGCAGACATAGAAGGCACTTTAGAGGTTCCATATAGATGCAGACAGTGGTGGGTCTAGAACTGGGCACTGAAATGTATTAGTCCACTGTGACACTAAGCTGTGCTGGTTGCTTTTCAAAAAAAATGTAAAAGAAAAGACTTGGATTATAAATATCAAGCCCCAGACGTACCTGGGAGGTTGTTTTGCAGGGAAAGGTGGTACAGGCAAGGCACCATGTCAGCAACACTGAAATCATCATCATCATCGTTCTTGTCAAGTACTATTACTGTTCGTGTGTTGCCATACATCAGAAAAAGCTTGACGGCATACAACAGCGACAAAGTGCAGGTTTAGCCAACATGTTTGTTATGCAATTCATTTTTAAGATTTATTTTTAAAGTGTGGTCAAGAGAGAGAATGAATTTATTATTTATGGATTTTTTTTTAAAAAAAAGAGGATTTAAATTTTCAGTTTGTAAATGTAAATAAATAAATAAATTTTATTCTCCCTGGGTCTATAGGTAAACATTTCTGATTCTGTCTCTGTTTCAGGCTTTGGCGGTTGGAACATGAATAGTGCCAACATAGGCAGTGGTAGCAGGAGGGAACGGGTGACAGGTGCAGCAGCTGTGAAAGAAATGAGGGTTTGGAGAAATAAGCTCCCAAGAGCTGGCAGGCTTCTCTGCCCCCCCCCCCCAGTCTTGCGTGACCCTAGAAAAATTACCCTGCCATTGCACTTGACTTTTTGATGTAAAGACCTTAGCTCAGTGGTAGAGTGCAGGTTTCACATATGTAAAAGGTCCTGAGTTCAATCACCAGTTAAATGGTCTGTACATCCTAGACAGCCACTGCCAGACCCCTCAAGGCTGGGCTAGACAGACCAGTAATCTGCCTTAAAACAAGGCAGCTTCAAACACTATTTTCACATACTGTTAGACTCAGATTTGGGAAGGTCACATCAGGTTTTTTTGAAAACCTCAAACAAATCACATCTATTTTTCAAAAATCCTGGCTGGCTTCCTATTCATGAATTACAATAGCATAAGTCAGACTTAACGCCATTGCAAGTCACTTTTTGGTTGTTAGGGCGGATGGAATTCTATGCCCACCATGCAAGAACCAAAATCCTCTTCAGAGGCTACACTGTACAGCAGCTCATCCCCATCTACACACACAAAGCCAAAGGAGGATGAGCAGGGATGTATCCAGCTATTTTCATGTAGTTTGACACACTGTGACTGAGGATATAACCTGCAGGAAGTCTTTAAGGATGTCTGTTGCAGTATGCCCAGCTGCAGGAGAATAACTGGACACATCCCCACTCTCCAACAACACAGAAATGGCCATGTTGTGGGAGTGGGGACTGTGCTGCTTGCAGTTTTGGGTGACTATCATTGGGAGACATAACTATGGGATAAATATACACCTCCCAGTGCAGAATTTCAGCCCCTTTATTTCCTATTAAAACAAGGTAGGGGGGAACACAGAGGAGACTCACACCGCAAATGTGTAATTATTCCATTATATTAGGAGGCTTCTGGGATGCTACCCAAGGACTTAAGGAATCACATGTGGCCCACAAGTCCCATATTGCCCTTCCTTGGTCTAGAGTAATTCTAATGGGCAGCATGATGAAAAGTGGGTACATATTTTTGCATACAACAGAAACATACATAGGTTTTTAAAATATAGTGTATCAATTATTACAGTGACCCAGAGAACTAGTGTCTGGTCCTAATTCATTACCACCATGAATGTGAGTAGAATATTTTTGTGCATCTAATTTAATCTAACTGGCAAAATAGATGTAATTGCAGAATATGTTTCCATCATAATGTTGCAGAATGTGGTTTGCAGAAAGTAGGTTGCAACCTATCATACTCTCATCAGTCTGTGCTTTGGTGTTTTTCAGATTCCGACCTGAGCATGCGTACCGTCAGCACACCCAGTCCAGCACTAATATGTCCCCCAAATTCACACATCTTGCAGAATGGAAAGGGATCTTCCACCTCTTCCTCTTCAGTCACTGGAGAAACCATTGCAATGGTGCACTCACCTCCTCCAACCCGACTCACCCATCCTCTCATTCGCTCTGCCTCCCGGGTTCAGAAGGAACAGGCCAATATTGATCGGCTTCCAGACCATTCAGTGATCCAGATCTTCTCCTTTTTGCCCACTAACCAGCTGTGCCGCTGTGCCCGAGTGTGCCGCCGCTGGTATAACCTTGCTTGGGACCCCCACCTGTGGAGGACTATTCGCTTGATGGGTGAGACAATCAATGTGGACAGAGCACTGAAGGTGCTGACTCGGCGGCTTTGCCAGGACACACCAAACGTCTGTCTCATGTTGGAGACGGTAATTGTTAGTGGCTGCAGGCGGCTCACAGACAGAGGGCTCTACACTATTGCTCAGTGCTGTCCAGAACTGAGGCAGTTGGAGGTGTCAGGTTGCTACAACATTTCCAACGAGGCAGTCTTTGATGTGGTCTCACTCTGCCCGAACCTGGAGCACTTAGATGTATCAGGTAATGGGAAAGATCTTGGCATTTAAAATGTGGGACTAAAGCCAATGTTATCCTACTTAGAGGAGAACCACTGATAGGTAACTGGACTTGTTAGACACAGCTAACTATGGAAATTATCACATAGTTAACTATGGAAATTTTTCCAGTCTTGAAAAATTGTGCAAGAAGCCCAGAGAAGCATGGATTGCATATGGATTGCATACTGCCCATCTAAGTGGTAGTGCAATAAATTTCATCTTTGACTGTTAAATCCCATGTCTATCCCATAAGTGAATTGATGGTATGATAATCTCCTTTAAGTCCCTTTAATTGCAATGGGTCTCTTCAAAGTGGGACTAACATAGGATTTAGCCATGTTAATTGTAGCAAGGGAAAATGCACTCCATATTTTAAAGCCAGATTCTGATAGTAATTCCCACATAGGAAAACATGTACTACTTGCAAAGTAGAAAGCAGGTATTGTTGGGATTTAAAGAGGTTGTTATTCACCTCCTTTGAAATATTTTTAATCAGCGTTAGCCTCTTTTGAAATAGCATTGAAAATGTTATTTAAAGAGGTCAGCATTAGCCTCTTTTGTTTAAAGAACATGCACACATGCAGACACACTTCTCTATATCTGTATGTATGCATGTATATATATGAACATGTATATAGTTTCTGTGTTCTTTTAAACAAAATAAGCTAATGTTGGTCTCTTCAAATAGGTTTTGGTGTGGCTTGTATTTATTCCTTCGTTTGACTTTATAAGTAAAACCATAGCCTAGAGAGCTGAGGCCAATAATTCAAAATCAACAAAGAGTCTTGTGGCATCTTAAAGACTGACCATTTTATAACTGTAATTTTTTGTGAGTACAGCTTATTTCATCAGATGCATGAAGGCTAGAGGAATAAAAAGGGGAGTTCAAATATGTTCAAAGCAAGAGAATGTTGAAGAAAATGGTGGGACCACTGATCAGCAAGGATTTTAAAATGCTGACAGATCACAGTGAAATGCAGATTTTGGCTGCAGCAACCTCATGCTGTGGCTATGATCCGCCCTGTGGAGGATGCAAAAAGCAGCTGCAAAAAGCGGCTCCTTTTTACATCCTCCAAAGGGCACCATAGCCACAGCAAAATGACTGTATGGCACCTCTTCATTGCTGCATTATCTGGATGCAGCGCTGGAGGCACACCATAATGCTGCACCATGACTCCACCCACAGGCCAGCCTTTTCGGCCAGTCTGTATAGGACCTTAGTCAGGAATCACCAAGTTAACTAGAATCTTATCCCTTGATGTTTTAAATCGGCTCCAGCCTCCTGGGCTGCAGCCGGGATGTGGGATGGAGGCAGGGTTTATCACACACTAAATCACCACCGAATCACTGGCCACCATCAGCCCGGGTCCCAGTCGGGTCCCAGCTGCACTCCGCCAGCACTTTTTAGAAGTTGGAAAGCTCTCCCTGGAAAAATAATAAAGGCAATCTACAGTCTGTCCTATGCACAGTTACTTGGGAGTAAACTATACTGAAAACAAGGAGGGCACTTCTAAGTACTTATAGTGCTTGAAAAGGTCTTCATAGATGGGGAAAGTAATTTGCCCTTCCCCTGCAAGTAATGCAAAGAGGCAAGATTAGTAACAGTCTGTCTGCCAGTGTTGAAGCCCTCCCCATTTACAAAATACTTCTTTCTTCTGAGGTTCCTGGTTCACAGCAACACAGAAGAAGTGGGATTAATCTAGGGGCAGACACTTCTGGAGTCCTCTCAATTTATCACCAAGATTGTTTAGGTAATAACAAGATCAGTGAGGAAACAACTAGAACAGTTAAGTTTGTATCATCCAGGCACAATAAAATTCTTAAGTTTGGAGTTGCCACTCTTTGTTGTATTTGTTGACCAAAAGACAGCCATCCCTCTGGAATTCATATTCAGAATTTAATGTTACACAGAGTGAGTAATAGTGCCCTCTGCTGGGGACAATACAGTATTTGAATTTGTAAATACTGTATACCTGTATTTTGAAAGTAGAGGGATCCAAAATCAACAAAGGAGTGATATCATTATTGGCCAGCCAGAATTCACGAAACACATAATGTAAGTTTTCAAAGCTCTTATGACTTCTTCATCAGGCAAAAGATGTTTAAAAACTATACTGGAGGAAGGGGGAAAAAAGAACAATGTTGGAGTCACAGGCCTACATCTTGTATAGATATTCCTGTTTGTACTTCATTTGGTTTGGGGAGAGGACTGAGGAACAGGTCTAGAGCAAGCTTTCCTCACATATTTATTTTGACTAGATTCACAAAAACGTAAAAATACACACCCAACGGGGGAAGCACACTAACTTCATCCTCTGTGTGTGCAACTTCACCACATAACTGGGAACACTGAATGTAGGCAGAGACCTGTCTTGGCCATATGAAAACAAAGTACAGTAAAATTTAGTTCTATTAGTAGCAGTAAAGTAACTCCTCTTGCAATCCAGGGTGTCTCTGTCTTTTGTGAAGCCACAGGCCACTTTCTTCAGCAGAGTACACTAAATTTCTCAAAAAGTCTCTGGATTATCACATTTGGAAAAACATTTAGGTGTTGTATAGCTAATATTCAGCCAGTTATAGTCTAAAACAGAAAGTTGTACCTTTGTTGGTAATAACACCCTCGAAGAGGTAAGTCCCAGTTCTTACTTCCCTCTAATTTAGGATTTCCCTGTTGCGGCTAAATCTGGTATCTCCAAAGCCAGGAAACATATTTGAGGTAGCCATGTTGGCCATACAGCAAATTAAACACAATCCAAAATCTACAAAGAGTTATTTTGGATTATAATTGGCTCCCATGATGTGCTTTGTGAATTTGGGTTGACCAAGAAAGGTATAGCTCTTTTGTGGATTTTGGATTTTGTTTTATTTTGCTGTTTGGCCCATGTGGCTACCCCTGAATATGTTTCACACAAATGGTGGAGGGAGTTATTGGAATGTAGCATGAAACTGTGGGAAGCAGAAAGGAGATGTGATAAAATGGGCAAGAGAGTCCTCATGGGGCTAGGGTGTTAACTAGTGTTATATGTGTAGTGTGTGTCAAGAAACAATTGCCTTGCATGTGCATTTCTATTGCTATCCGCATACATAAGATATAGAGGTCTGTTCCTGGGCACTTCACCCGGCACATCTGATGAAGTAGACTTAGATGTAAAAACACTTACGCTACCAACTTCTTTCTCGTAGTTAGTCTCAAATGTGCTACAAAGATCCCTTTTCATATTGGTATTCCAGATTAACATGACTATGACTTTGAATTCTGGCTTTTGAAGGCTAACATCTTTCTAGGAAATCAGATTTCAAGAGATCTCATTACAATGGTGAGGGGAAAAAACAACAAAGCAGCAGAGGGAGAAAATTGCTGCATCAATGACCCCAATGGCACTGAAAAAGAAAAGGAGGGAAATGACTTGACAGCAGCCCTATGTCGGCGTTCACAGAAAAGGTTAAAATAAGCATGGGAGGAAGGAATCACACTAGTCCTGCCCCTTCCATCACCGTTCTCCATTTATGAGAAATGACAATATGAAGAGAAGTTAGCAGTACATCTAGAGGCACTCCACATGATGGAGAGCCCTGATTTTTCTATGGAATTTAGCTTTTAAAAACTGAAATTTGGTGAACCTCTTTAGCATAATATAAATTCTATTCATGCCGAAGTTTAGAACAGGGGACAGCCACTGTCCCCAAACCTGCATCTAGACAAGTAAAAGGAAACAAACTCAGTCTACTTTAAAATGCATGAAAAGAAGTTTACTCACAATCTTGTGCATAATTTGTATACACAGGTTCAGCTTGTTGAGGTAGGTAGAAAGGAAAAGGAAATCTGTATGCTAGATCAATGTAGCTCTGAGCACTGTTAGCATCCTTAATAGAAAACAAGCAAGCATGGTGTGAGGGCATTCCTCAAAAGACAAAAGAGATGTGCACATACCTTAGGAAGAGAGAGAGGGATGTGTAAGCAAGCAAACAGGAAGCTATGATAAACATGCACTCTAAACTGTCATAGAGTTTCAGGCGTGTAAAGTTGCTCTCTCCAACATTTTCAGTGTTCCAGTTATGTGGAGAAGCTGCACATACAAAAGATGCCCCACACAAACACCTTTAGAGTGTCTATTTCCATACGAGGAGGGTTGAAGCTTCTCTCCTTGGGTGTTTTTTTCTGTGAATCTAATAAAAATAAATATGCAAGGAAAGTTTGCTGTTTCCAACTCCCCTCATTGCTCTTCGTACATGGGGAGTAACAGTCTGAAGTGGGCTTATGTTGGTTTCCCAATAAGCAGGACAGGAATGTGATAGAGTACTCCCAGAGATGTTCCTATGAGTAAGTGAGATCTGGTGCATGTTCTTGTCCACAGAAATTCAAGATATGCTGAATTTCTCTTTGAGTGAGAACTCTCTTGCATGAGCAGATCCATACGCTGTGTATATTGTTTTTCATTGAGCCAGTACACAATAGGAAAAAGGAATAGATAAGAGGGAGTGGATGAATGTGCAAGTCTTGGAGTACATGTTTACATGGAGGCTACTGAATGAGAGTGTGTAGTGTGTTTCTTACTCCATAATGTGGAGACCTCCACCTTCTCTGCGTGAACACATTGCTGAATATGCATTTTGCTGATTAAAGACACTCCCAACAGTTCACAGATACAAACTGGGACACATGTGGCCAAGCAAAATCAGAGTGTGGCTAAGAGGGCAAAAGTTATTAATGAGGAAGGATGCAAGTTAGGAGAGGATAAAGTAATTTGCTTTTGCCTGAGGCTACTGGGAAGGGCAAGATCCAACCCCTCATCTTCTATCCCCCCCCCCAGTTAATTGACTAGGGACTTCATCACACAGGCAAAGAAGATGGGAGCACAGTGGGATGCTCCCATCAATATCATGCAATAACGCGGAGATTATCACATGACGTCATGCGATATTGCAATTATCCTGTGATTATCCCATGAATAAAGAGGAATTCTAGTGGCACTTTTTATTCATGGGAATATCTGCTAGAGTTTCTCTTTATTCACAGGTTAATTGCGGGATAATCACAATATTACGCAACATTGTGTGATAATCTTCGTGTGATGAAACATGTGATTTCACGTCTTTTTTGCCCTTGTGAGGAAGTCCTCAGTTTACAACTACTGAATTAAGCTGAGGTCAGAGAGGGAAAGTGTTGTTGAAAATATGTTTATTAAACATTTATGTAAGTATATCTCTCTCACACAGACAAATATAACCAAGGCTCACATTTTGACCTATCTATTATACATTTAACAATCTACCTTTAAGCATTCACACATTAATATACTGTACTGATATAGCCCCACTTCTTGTTCCTCTTCTCTTTCTTTCATACTTCTCCCTCTTTCAATATTCCCCTTTTATACTATCTTCTGATTCTTTCTCTCTTCCACTCCTTTCTCTCATCTCACCTTCTCCCCTTCCTTTCTTCCTATCTTCTCTTCCTTACTCATACCGTTACTTTCTAACGACTTACTTCTCTTTTCTCTTTAATTTCTTTTTCCAGTAGAATTCTAAAATTTGCAGTACAGTGCGGCCTTCCCTTATGCGGAGGGTCTGTCTCGTCTCCCCACCACCACCGCATAAGGGAAATTCCATGAATGCTCAAGCCCCATTGAAAACAATGGGGCTCATGCATGCCGCAGGCACACACACTATTGCCTTTTCCAGCGCACGGCTTTCAGCATAAGCTGAAAGCCACATATGGTGCGCCCACGTATGACACAGGCACACTGTACTGTTAAATTTTACTAAACATTCTTCTTGCATGCATCTTTCCATACATCATTCAACATCAATCAAACCATCCATTTACTTCCTTTCTATACTTCCAGTTATCCTTTCTCTCTTTATACATTCTAGTTTCTACTTTTCAAAGCAGCTGAAAAAGAAGATTAATTAGGACTGCCTCTGACAAATCAGGGCTTTGGAGGGTAAATGGTCATATATATAAATCTACCCCTATGGTCAGACCAGGCCTTGCCATTGCACCTAAGAAGCTTTAATGTTCCTGGTATACTAGTGTTTAGTTTTTTTAAATAATTATTTTATGACAGCTTGACAGAAAATTTCCCCAGGCTTAAATTGAGTCACTGTTTTGATTTGCAGGACTACTCCTGGTTTTCTTCAATAATGTATCCTTCAATAACACCTTCCTGTCAAAACCATACAGCAGTTAGCATTCAGATTTTTCCACAATCCCCCCCCCTTAAAAAAAAAACAAGTTCCTTCAGTCTTGGATAGATTTGCTATACCTGTGAATTTGACTGCAAACCATTATCTTACAAACTGGCCAAGGTTCTTTCAACTGACTTGAAACATTCTCCTTCCCTTTCAAATCCCTTACATTTCCTATGTGGAAAAACTCTGCTATGAATCTGCATGTTTTAACATCTTTATTACTTTGGACAGAGAAATCAGTTGCAGCCACAATGAAAGGTGGCTTTATTTTAAGACACAGACAGGAAACCTTTCTTGAAATAGTTGGTGGGTGTGAACCTTTCTCTTTCCCCCAATAGATGGCATTCAGCTGAAATGTCCCTCCCAGTCTCTGAAAAATATATCAGGGTTATTCAAAGTCATCCATATGGCATAAAGGTATTTCAGCCTACCCAACATGAATCTAATCTGCACTGCAGAAATAATTTAGTTTGACACTGCTTTCATTGCCATGACTCAATGCTATGGGATTCTTAGATTTCTAGTTTGTTCACCAGAGCTCTCTGACAGAGAAGGCTAAATGCCTCACAAAATTACAAATCCCAGAATTCCATACATTGAGCCATGGCAGTTAAAGCAGTGTCAAACTGCTTTATTTCTGTAGTGCAGATTAGACCAGGATTAAAATCTTTTTTGTAGCCTCCTGCCATTTTCTCAGAGGGCCAAATGGTAAATTGCAGGCCAGTCAGCTAGGGACAAAGCCTTTGGGACAGAGATGGGTCACCCTTGAACCTAATTATGCAGCTTCCCTTCCTTCCTATATTAAATCCCACAACAAGAACATAAAACTAGGATTGCATCTACACTATAGAAATGATGCAGTTTGACACTACTTTTAAGTACTGTAGCTCCATCCTGTGGAATCCGGGATTTCTAATTTTACAAGGTAGAATATCATACACAAATGGGATAGGGATGGGATTGTTCCCCTGTCCTTATCCCATCCATGACAGCAATCACACACAAAAGCCTTTCATAACATAGCGCTGCTCCTGTAATTATCATGTCATTGAAGCGGGATTCCATTAACGTGAATTCCCATTAATGCAAAGTGATACATCATGTGAAACACTTTTGTGCGATCGCTGTCACTTACTCTTGCATGAGATCATGTCTGGATAAGCGTGACATCATCTGAAAGTCCTTCCCATTATCGCACAGGAAGGACGGGACAGGGACGGAACAATTATTATCCCCCATGTGATAATCTCCATTGTCTTTAACTTTCTCTGCCAGAGTGCTGGTGCCTCCTAAAACTACAAATCTCAAGATTGTGTAGGATGGAGCCATGGAGGTTAAAATAGTGGCAGTTAAAATAGTGTCACACTGCCTTATTTTTGCAGTGTAGGTGTACCCTAGCAGTCAGGTGTAGCCATGAGCTCAAGGATCTAGAGATGCAGCAACTATATGTTGCTCAAAAAGACATTTTCAGTAAGGTGTTCTGTGGCTGGGCTCCTAAGATCGCATCCACACCTCCTAGTCTTCCTTTTCTTTTTCTCACAGCAGTGGCACTGGCTAGATTCTTGTGGACTGAGATGTCCAATGAACTGGCAAGTTCTGACAAAACTGGCAAAACTGTGAAGTAGTGGAGGAGACATAAAGATAAGGAACGGGTGGATATGCATGTTCTTGAACAGACAGAGGGGCCTTTCACACTATGCAATTATAGCACTATATTCGGCTTTAATTGCCCTGGCTGCATCCCATGGAGTCCTGGACCTTGTGGTTTGGAGGAGCTTCAAAATGCCCCTCCCAGGATTCCATAGGATGGAACCATGACAGGCAAAGGGGAACCATAATGCTATAACTGTAGAGGGTGCAGGACCCAGAGAGTGTGAATAGACTGATGCTGCTGTGAAACAGAGAAAGAAAGAGAAGTGATGCAGTTGAGGAAGAGATTATCTTTAAAGGAAGAGAGAAGAGGGAGGAAGAGAAGCATGGTCCTGTCAGCAATCCTGGCTTACATGTGGACTCCAAGAGATTACTTCCTACATAAGAGGTTTTCTTTTTCCTTTGGTAAGAAAAAATGTTGCCATAGTGCTATGCAAATCAGTCACATTGCTCCTAGGCATCTCAGCTTTTTTTAGGCACACTGTTCCTTTTCTGATACTTATGGAATGAGACTGTGGCATTTACCGTATGTAAAACTAGAATGGCCAGCTTTTGTTTTTATGGAAGCCAGTCTTTTCTCTGTATATCTTGCATCTATATTGATCCCTCAGTATGGTCAATATGGTCAGACTCAAAAATAAAGGTAGTGACACCTAGCAGAAAGGATTTAACAGATATGGAGTATATGTAGCCAGGTTCAACTAGAGTACACCCACTGAATCAGTTGTTGAATGGTGACTCAACAGGTAAGTCAATCTCATTGATTCAATTGTTCTATTTGATTTGGGATGAACATCAGGACTCAAAAAATACTTCCAGTTAGTTAAGCTTCCATCAAGGTTACATATTACTTGTATGTCAGTTACATTCAAAGAAAAAAAGAGAACGATACCATGGAAGCGTGGGATATATCTGGCTTATATAACTTGCAGACTTGATTGTATTTCTATGCGAACTGAGGAAACTGCTGACCAATATTTTCTCCATACTATTAAATTTGATAGGGCTACTACAGAGCCACTTTAAAAAATGGTAAGCTGTGGATCTGGACTACACTCCACAGATTGCCATCCTTGGTTTGTACCACTGAATTGATAGCACACTTCTGCTGACCTGGGCTGCCAAAGTAGTTTGTGGGCCCTTCCTGCTCCTTCCTAAAAATCCTAGCATGAAAGGTTCCACATCTCTAAAGTCATTTTCCTAAAGGGGAAATAGATGCAGGATTGCAAATGCTCATTAACTGTCTTGATTTCCCTTACCTCCCTACCCTCATTCCAATTTAGGTTGTTCCAAAGTGACATGCATCAGCTTAACCCGTGAAGCCTCCATCAAGTTGTCCCCATTGCATGGAAAACAAATTTCTATCCGCTACCTGGACATGAGTGACTGCTTTGTCCTTGAGGATGAAGGACTACACACCATTGCTGCCCACTGCACGCAATTGACGCACCTCTACCTACGGCGCTGCATCCGTATCACTGATGAAGGCCTCCGTTACCTGATGATTTACTGCACATCCATCAGGGAGCTGAGCGTGAGCGACTGTCGCTTTGTCAGCGATTTTGGCATGCGTGAGATTGCAAAGCTGGAGTCCCGCCTACGGTACCTCAGCATTGCCCACTGTGCCCGCATCACGGATGTAGGCATCCGATACATCACCAAGTACTGCAGCAAGTTGCGCTACCTCAATGCGCGGGGCTGTGAGGGCATCACGGACCATGGAGTGGAGTACCTTGCCAAAAATTGCACAAAACTCAAGTCACTTGACATTGGAAAATGCCCCCTGGTCTCCAACATTGGCTTGGAGTTTCTGGCTCTGAATTGCTTCAACCTGAAACGATTGAGCCTGAAGTCCTGTGAAAGCATCACTGGACAAGGCCTGCAGATCGTGGCAGCCAACTGCTTTGACTTACAGATGCTGAATGTACAGGATTGTGAGATCTCAGTGGAAGCTTTGCGGTTTGTTAAACGCCATTGCAAGCGCTGTATTATAGAGCACACCAACCCTGCCTTTTTCTGAAGCCAACACTTCACTCTTGTTGATGAATGCAAAGTATCAGAAATGTTTGTTGGGCATATGTGCCCTGGCTGTGTGTATACAGCAATTGTACTTTCTTTGTACCAGGGAAGGGAACATGGAGCTTTAGGGTCCACATTGGGTCCTTAAAACACTTCCTGATGGCCTTGCTCAAACCTCCCGAGTGCAGGGGACTTCTAATCTTAAAAATTTAATTCTCTACCCTTTATGACCCCTGTGATATAACTGAAGACAACACAGTGGTTTTTATGTAGAGTTCAGCAAAGGGAAGGCAAGTAACAGACACCCTAGTTTATCCTTGTTGACAAATATCATTAGTCCTGATCTAGGGGGAGTGAATTGTTCATAGGTCACATTGAAGGCCAAAGCTTGGAAAAGGTACATTTTTAGACTACAACTCCCAAATAAGGGCTAGGAAATTGTAAGAGCTGTAATCCAAAAAGGAAAATTTTCCAAGCTCTGTTGAAATGAATGGGAGATGTTAATCATGACCAGTCTCGTTGTTTTCAAAAGAAATAGTCATGGCTACCTTTAGCTGTATTGGAACCAACATGTCTCAGATCATTGTGTCATTTGAGAGCCTGTCACTTTTGTTTGTTTTTGCTTTGCTGTTACACTTTGGGGCCTAAATTGTAGTTCAAAGAAGAATGCCATCCTAGCAGAGGTGCAATACATCAAAGATGCTCTGATATACTAGCCATCACAATTATTCAAGTGGTAGCAAATTAATCTCTGACACATGTATTTTTGCATATGACCCTCAGTGCTAAACAGGTTATCTGCCCCTGTTCGTTGTCTCTCAGGGGTCCTATCAAGAACTTCTCTGTAAAAGTAGAAAGTGTTTTAAGCCACCTTCCTTTAACTCCTGTTGTGTCCAGGTTGTCTGTCATCTGGAAAGAACATCTGTTTAAATATAATATCCTAACTGTAGTCCTTTTACATCAGTATGAATAGCTCTTGGAACACTCTGTTTTAGACCTTCTTTCCTCTTTGACTGTTGGTCTAGAAAAAATGTGGATTTTCAATCAGACGCCAGTAAGCTTTGCATTTCAGAACGCTCTTTCACAGTAGAAAAACATGTCAATTTATTATGATCATTCATAGCTATAGCCCACAATCCTGGCCTCTCTCATCATCCCTTCAGGATTTTCTGCCCTTATCTCTTTTCTGTTTAGTTCATGGGTGGCCAAGTGGAGAGGTCATAGGACAGGGATAGGGCACTTCTGGCCTGCCAAATGGTGATAGATCACAGCTCCCTGTAGTCTTGACTCTTGGCCATGCTGGTTAGAAGGCCACAACAGCACAGTCAGGCCTATAGCTTTGCCTCTCTCTCTAACTCTGACAGTGCTGCTTGTGTCTTGCTTCTATTCACTAGGAACAAAGCTGGACAAAAACTCCAGAGGCTACATATGCCCTGAAGTACCCAAGGTTTGTTCTTTGTCTTATTAACAATTACTGAATGTTTAGATCAGCTATATGTTAAATAGTTAAGTATACTAAACATTAGTATACTTAGTTAAGTATATACAGTGGTCTCTCCACATTTGCTGGGGTTAGGGGTGAAGGATCTCAACGAATGTGGAAAACCCACAAATAAAAAAAAATATTCTTTTTACCTGAGAGAACATCTCTCTATGAAGCTCCAGGTCCTCCAGTGCAACTCTGTTGTCAACATCTGCCAGAAGCTGATCATCAAATCATGCTGGAGGACCCACACATGTCTAGAGAAGTGTCTTCTCCAAGAATATCTAGATTGTCCAGCACAACTCTATGGTTAACTTCCAGCAGAATTGTGCTGGCGGACTTAAGAGATTCTTATAGAGAACATATTAATCAAAACTGTGAATAATTAAATCTGCATAAGTCAAAACTGCAAATGTGGAGGGCCAACTCTATATATTGTTGGGCTCCAACTACCAGAGGCCCTAGCTAGTACGTAAAAAAGTCAATAGCACAAATGCAGTTAAGTATCCTTTACTAAGCTATGTCTCCTGGTCCAGCCGTCCTCCAATACTGCTTTACTGGCCATTAGCCACCATGTACAAGGGAGATCTGTTCTACTGATAGGTGTGCAACAGACTGACATTTCCACCTCCTTCCCACCAAAAATCTCCTGTGTGACAGTCAGAAGCAGGATCCCTGTTGCAATTCCTCCTCACACCAGATATCACTAGCAGGAGAGGGGGTGAAACATCAGTTTGCCGCATCCCACACAACAGGAGAACAGACTTCTGTTGTTCTCAGGGGTTGATGCCCAGTAAAGGAGGATAAGAGGACTTATACGACTATGGCAGTAGTGCCACAACAGTGAATATATAGGCTTTGTAAATTTGAATCAGTTGCAGATCCATAACCTCAGGCTACAGATCTGTAACAGCAATACTGAATTCCAACTGTAGTATTTTCCTTGCAGTGGGAAGCATAGAAAAAAAGGTTGAGGGTATGTGTGTGTGTGCACCCTCAATGATTGTTCAGGAGTGACTTGCTCAAAGTGACATAGTGGTTTCCCCTTGCTAGGTTTAACACTGGCATGAAATCTCTTTCTTCATATAAGCACAGCCTCATGACTCCTTCAGTTTAGTACCAGAATTCTAGTTCTCATGTAATGTTTCAAGGATTCAATGAGAGGTTAAAGAGAGCATGAAATGAGACTATGGGAGAAAAACAAGGTCACGAGGCATTAGAAAGTTCACAATGTAATAGACAGCAGGTTTAAGGAGGTTTAAGGTTGGACGTTCCTTCCATACTCATGTGCAATGAGGAAGCCCTTTGAAATATTCAAGGGACTCTATGACAAAAGGTCCTCAGCCAAGCAAGGACCCCTGTAGCCTTATTTCAGACCCATTTCTCTTTCTGATCCCACTGCTGTCACCTTCACTGCTGAGGTCCTACCAATGTGGAATTCCAGTTTCTCCATAAATATCCCTTTAGAGGGAAAGGCAGACAGGACAGGATCTCTTCTCAGAATGTAGCCATGATATTCATATTAGGATTTTTAATTTTCATACATGTTTATAGCTCTGTGACATTTTAAACTGAGGAAGTATTTTTCATCTGGTAAGGTTTTTAGTGTGGTATTACTACAGACATAAATTTTCCCATGTTGCAGACAATTGTTAAAGATGTGCTATACAATGTAAGCCCTAAAACACCATGGGGTGGTGGTGGTAAAATCCAAGTGAAGATCTTTGATGCACTCCATGAAGGTTTATCCAGTTGTTCTGCTGTGGACATTGTTTGCTAAAATAGAATTGGCTTCCTGAGTTACACATCCTTTACAAAAGCCTGGAGCTTAATGAAGCAAAATTGTTGTTGTTGTTATGTGCCTTCAAGTCTTTTCTGACTTATGGCAAGGTCACAGGGTTTTTCGTGGCAAAATTTGTTCAGTGGAGGTTCGCCTTTGCCCTCCTCTGAGACTAAGAGAATGTGATTTGCCCAAGGTCACCCAGTGGGTTTCTGTGGCAGAGCAGGGATTTGAACCCTGGTATCCAGAGTCATATTGCAAAGCTCAGATCACTACACCATGCTGGCTCTCCAGTGTGAAGCAAAGTAGAAACTGATTTATCTTATTCAACAGAGGAACACTCAAAATATTATGATCATAATTAGAAAAGAAAACACAGTTTCCTGCTAGGCTCTGGTTTCAATAAGGAAGCGAAAGGCAAAACCTGCATCAAGTTAAAACAGTTATAGCCAAGGTTATAGTTATGGGGGTGAAAAATAAAGGACATCATTTAAAATAGTTTCTTGCCCCACACATAAGAATTCTACCTCTATGAAACAATTTTATCTTCCATCCTGGAATGCTAGTAATTCAACATACTGTAGTTTCTTGTGGGAATCGCCTGCTTGTTTTTCAGGGCCTTCTGCTTTCAGAAAAGCCTCAATTCCTGCTTGCTTGTTTCTATGTCTGCGGAAAAGCAGTGCTTTCCAGACAGTAAAGTAATTAACTTTTAAGGTCATAGCCTTGGGGAGCAGAGATTTGGGATGCTCTATACTTTATTTCAAGAACGTAGACTGACCTGACAGAAAAACTGATATTTGTGCCATTACAGTTCTGAAGGGCCCTATGCTAACTCATTAGTCAAAGCAGTTGTAGTTGCCATACTCCAACTTCTTCTGTGAGCATGGGATTTCCAAACTGTTACAGGAGTGTGTGTGGTAAAATGTGGGCTGGGACTCCCCCCCCCTCCATCCTGATGGCAACATTCCTTCAAAGATAACTCTTTGGATGTCTAGGAGCATTAAGCCTTCAATCTAGCCCTCCTTCACACTTATATACACAGAGAGATTTCCCACACATTGTTCTCAGACTAACTGGCTTCAAAAAATCTCTTTTACATTAACATATCTCTTGGGAAGCCTCACTGTGATGGCCGCAGAACCTCTCACTGTGGCATAAGCCCCAGGCATGTTTAGGAGGCATGTTGCATTCACACCAGATACTATTGGGCCTGGCCCTTTGCAGCACATGTTCAGTATGAGGGAGCTAAAAAAGTTGAGACTACATGTTGTAGAGGAAGGTGCTTTCCTTTAAGAGGAAGAATGGCCTTCATTCTGGATTACTGAGATGATTCAATAGGTAAATTATCTAAGAAGCACATATTAGTGTGCATACCTTCAAAAAGCAAACGTTAATAGTTGCCCTTGGAAAGCTAGGCAAAGTTTCTGCTCTCCCCTACTCCCTTTATTTACAGGTAACTGTTTCATGGATACTGTGTATTTTGGCAAACATTCTCCTACTTTACGTCTGACTCTCTGTCCTTGGATAGGAATACCAGCCATTATTGATTATATCTTCAGGTGGGTTCCCTTGAGTGCAGTTGACAACTAGTTTATGAGTGAAGCTCAGATGCTAAAAACATCTCTTGTGGAGAGATATGGGAAAGCAAACACCCTGGCTGGTTTTGAATTTAACCCCCCCCCCCCCAAAAAAAAAAAACACAGTAGTTCTGTAGTTTCCAGATGACTGCATTCATGTGGCACAGATGCTGAGCACAAATCCTTGTACTGAGGAACAAAACATAAGGAAGAATGACTATAGTAATACTTGTAGTTTCGGGCTATCAGAGTGATGTACTTTTAAGTCTCAGTGCAACCATGTTCAACAATGTGCTTAACTCTCTCCTGCTAACTCGGTGCTTTAGTGGGAATGGTTGTGCATGTGAATGAGGTTCTCCATGCAAAGAAAGACCATTTGTCTTCCACAGGGATAGGCAACCTGGAGCCTTTCAGACCATGTTAGATGCCAAATTCTGTCATCCTAGCTAGCATGGCCAGTGGCCAGAATGATGAAAACTGTTGCCCAGCATCATCTGGAGCCCATAGGTCTTCCCTTGGCCTTCCCTATCTGAATCAATATATCTGCACATACACACATCTGTTATTTCAGTAGGACAACTCATTTGACACCTTCATTTTTCTACTACAAATTGAACACATGTGTCAAATAGGCAGAAGGGTCAAGCAATGACAGGGTGCCTGAAACCAAATTGTTCCTGGAAACGACCATTATTATACAACCTAACATCCATTAAACTTCTTTTCTCATTCCATTTAGGGAGTGACTACTTGTTACAATTTTATCTTACCTTGCCAGCTATTCTCTTCACTATCTTTCATTCACAATAAGGATAGTGCTAGACTTCAGATTTGGATCCTCTCCTGAGGTGAAGATGGTTATGATTTGAACTGAGCATTTTGAACTCAGAAGGAAGGACTCAAACAAGATTTAAGTGTGTTTTCTTTTTTGAAAAAGAAAGTTGATATCTTGGCGGATTGTGCTAGGTGGACAAGGATAACCCTACTTGGTTCCAAAAGGGCTTTAATGTTTAGATTGGCTTTTCCTATGTGTCTCACTATAAAGCCTTAATTTACTACTACCAAGAAATAAAGCAATATATTGGTATAATGGCTTGATTAATCAATGTTTACATAAAAGATGCAGAAATGAATGTATGCATATATCTAAGGATGACATTTTCTGTTTAATGTTGTAATGTTGTTCCATTTAACAGACTGTTTATTCTCACACAGAAGAAGGGAGTTGGTGTGGGGAACTTAACCAATGGCATGTGCAGAGTGTTTCAGATACAGATACACCTCAATTAAGAAAGTAGATGTGTCTCTGGGTGTTACTTTTTTAACAGGAAATTTGGTATCAGAAACAAAAATAACATGGAAAAAAATAAAGATAGATTCCCACACTACCAAAAAGACAAGCAGTTCAACATGCATTAGCAAATTTTACATTCAGAATTAACAATATGCATATGAGAAAAGAAACAATTAGGTCAGATAAGGCTTGCATAATCTGATGATCACTTGATAGCTGCTTCCAAACTGTTTCCAAGGGTGACTTTTTTGTTCACCAGCCCATTTTCTTACAGTTTCCAATTTGGTGCCTAAACGTACAGATCTGTGTTTTTGTTTTTAACATGTTTGGGGTAGCTGATGAGGCAGGCTTCTCTGTTCTCCCATTTTTGAGGTACACACATCAATAAGTGGTTTTGGAGGAGGCTCCTGTTTACTTTGCCTAACTATAACTATGAATCGGGGGATATTACGTGGACTGAGTTAGAAGTAGCCCTGGGATCGTCCTACCTGTATATCAAGATATAGAGGCAAGGATTGCAGAGCCAGAATTCTCCTTATGACCTGCATTTTATTAAGGGGAAAATGTACACCAGTGCACATACACACACACACACAAGAGCTAAGGAATAAAGAGATGAGCGCTGGAATAGATTCAAAGGCTCCACTAATGGTGATAATTACCAAAGATGTGGTTGTTCCTGCTGGTTCAATGTGATGGTTGGTCATGAGACTCAGCTGCTTGAAATGTTTGGCGAAACGGCAGCGAGAAGGGATTAGCAGAATTCAGAATGGTGTAGCGTCAGCCTGAAATCCAAGCTAGCAAAGCTTGGCAAAGACCAAGTATCATACATGAAAAGACCAAATTTATATGAGGAATGGTCACTCGACATAGAGGTCCTTGAGATGAAAATGGTGATTGTAAATGGGCACTCTCCAGCTTGAGTGCCAAACCTCCTGTTGATCAATCACTTAGCCTTCCTGATCTGGAAGTGTTAATTGTCCCCTTATCGCAACTCCTCTTGCTGGTCATTGACTGAATAAAACGTCTTGAAGCTCTTGGCTACATGACCTGATACTTCAAGGCTCATGGCTGCTGCATAGGATACATTTAGGGTCATAGAGGGGTATACATACATACCACAAAATTGGAAAGCTTCTGGTGATCGTAACAGATGTAGGCAGACACACATGGCTACAGTTGGGTTGAGT
>NC_056525.1:147925913-147949778 GCF_019175285.1 Sceloporus undulatus
AGAGTAGAGTATTGTTTTTTCGCAGCTCAAGCTTTGTGTATTACATTGTCTACCACAGATGTGCGGCTGAAACCTGGCACCGAAACCAGTATAGGTAAAAGTAAAGATTTTCCCTTGACATGAATGTCTAGTCATAACCAACTGTAAAGGGCAGTGCTTATCTCTGTTACTAAGCCAGAGAGTCAGCTTTGTCTGAAGACAGCTCTGTGGTCATGTGGCCAACATGACTAAAGGTCAGAGCACACAGAACACTGTTACCTTCCCACCGAAGTGGTACCTATTTATTTACTTTCACTTTTACATACTTTTGAACTAAGTTGGCAGAAGCTGGGACTAGTGACAGGGGCTCACCCCATCATGCGGCATTATGCGTCAGATTGCCAGCCTTCCAGCCTTATGATCATTACAATTGACATCTTAACCACAAAGCCACTGCATCCCTGCTAAACCAATACTGCTAAAAAATAAAATAAAAAACAAATAAATAGAAGGTGAAGAAAGAGCTGAGATTTTAAAAAAGGAGTTACAGCCTTGACAGACCGGCATCAAAGGGCAGCATCAGGAATCAGGATGGAGTGGGGGCATGGTATCCACATGACGCATGCCTAGACTCCGCCCCCATGCCAGTGTGACACCGCATGCCCCACCACACAACCGGCAGCATCACAGCACTCCTCTGGCACTGTGTCCAGATGACACAGCACCAAAGGAGTGCCAAAAACCCATGGTGCCAGGTGCTATGGTGCTTTTCCCACCACTTTTTGTGGAAAGGCCAGATTGGGGCTGCAGCATGGAGTTGCCACAGCCCCGATCCAGCACTGAAAGGGGTGGCTGCAGACTACCCCTTAGGGGTGGTTTGTTTAGCCCCTTACTCTTTCAATGCCTTTGTTAAGTGGGGTACACCGGTATGTGAATAAGGACACTGCATGCCTAACTTCCATAGATGCTATAGCTGACCATCTTGGCAATGGGAGGAAAGTAAGTTGGAGGCATAGCACTATGTAGATCTCAACATATGCCAGCAAAATTTATAGCAAGACTATAGCAAGAATATCAACAGTTTGTGGAAAACACCAATAGCATGTGTAGCTACCTTGCCAAGGTGGTACTTCCACCCTGAACTTCGGCCCCACTGATTGTTTGTCCCACTACATTAGAATTATATAAGTGGCTATCTTGACACTGGAAAATATAATTGCAAGTTCAGCAGCTGCATTTTTAAATGTAGGTCCTGGTGGGAACACATTAGTGGAATATGAAATGTGAGATTGATTGTTTCCAAACCATAAGGCCAACATATGACAACTGGTTCATCTAATATCTTGGCCTGATTTTGAAAGAACCCTATGATGCTCCCAAATTGTGTTTATTTGGAAAATCCATACAGTAAATATGTATACTATTGCACTCAAATCAAAATCCAAATGCTGGTCTCAGACAGAGTAGACGCATTCAATCAATTGCTGAATGGGACACACAATTTTCCACTTTTGCTGTTCTTGTTGTGTACCTTCAAGATGTTTCTGACTTTGGTGACCCTACGGCAAACCTGTCACTTAGTTTTCTTGGCAAGATTTGTTCAGAATGGGTTTGTCTTTGCCCTCCTGTCAGACTGAGAGAGGATGATTTTCCCAAGGTCACCCAGTGAGTTTCCTTCTTTATTGTTTAAATTAACTTCTTCTTACCCAGCTTTAGCCACCTTGGGACCTTGACAACAACCCTATATAGGCTTCAAAGATATACTGTAGCTGTGTTAGTCTAGAAAATCAGTATGCAAAGGGATGTTGTAGCACTGAAAAAAAGTAGTTGGTAGCATGAGCTTTCATAGACTTGAGCCTACTTCCGCTCCTGCCTCTGAGGAAGTAGCTGAAGTCTATGGCGTTTATCAGACGGGGTCTTTGCAGCTCAGATCTGGGGCATCTGCGGATCAGACGATTCGCATTCACGTGATAACGAGAATGTATTTTCATACCTGGTTGCTGTTCTGTTGCCCTTCCAAACTGAGGGGGAATCGAATCGAAGGAAGTCACGTGATGCGGATTCAGGCAAAGCAGAGTGAGTGCAAATTGTATTTCCACACTGGTGCATACCATGGGGGATTCAACGATTCGAATTGGGACCCTTGTGCATGACCAGTGGGGCCCTGAAGGCATCCTGAACCTTTGCACTTCTGGGGTTAAGAAGGGAGCCTGGCTTCCTCCCTTATTTCCCCTCCACTTTCATGGAAATGACAGCTTCCCCTTTATTCCTCCCTTCTATTTTCCCATCCCTGGCAGCCAAATTCAAAGGGTGCTCCGTGTCAGAGCCCCCATCCATTTCATCCACATCTACATCCATCCTCTTGTCATTCTCCTCATCTATTCCATCTACATCTCTCCTTCCCTTTGTAGCAGTTGCCTTCTCTTAGGTTGCATCCACACTGGGGAGATAATCCAGTTTAACTCCAGTTTAACTGTCCTGGCTCAGTGCTATGGAATTCTGGGAGTTCCATCTCTCCCCCAGCTGAAATGTGTGTGTGTGTGAGAGAGAGAGAGAGAGAGAGAGAGAGGCAAGGAGGGAGGGAGGGAGGGAGAGAGAGAGCGCTGGTTGGCCAGGCCTCTCTGGAGAAGGTGCAGTGGGTACGGAGAGGGAAGGAGAGAGAGAGCTCCAATGGAGCGATGATCGCTCCCAGCCCCGGTTACCCTGAAAGCAAAAGGGCCACCAGAAGCAAATGGGGTAAATTGCAGCAGGGCATCATGGGAGATTTGCAACCTGGGGGTCTTGCGATGGTGTTCAGGAGCACACGCAAATTGAGATTCCACACCAGACCAATTTGCAGTGAGTTCAAACTGAACCCCAATGTGAATCGCATCAATGCTCTTATTTAGCGCACTCGCCAAAATGAGGAGCCAGTAAAGATTCAGTTCGGAAGTCCCATGGAAGCCCCATGGAAGGGGCTCGCATTTAAAGCAACCAGGTATGAAAATACATTCTCGTTATCACATGAATGCGAATCGCCCAATCCGCAGATGCCCCAGATCTGAGCTGCAAAGACCCCGTCTGATAAACGCCTATGAAAGTCCATGCTATCAACATCTTTATTTCAGTTACTCGCAACTCTGTTTCTTTACTTGCAAAGGTGTTCTTTACTCACAAAGGTGCTCTGTTTCTTTCCTGTCTCTCCTTCTCCTTCCCATTGTCCATTGAGAAACCAAACAGAAGAAAACAGGGATGCATTTTCCATTCTTTTCGATCTGGAATATACTCTCACTACTAATCACTGGCTGGCAGTTTCAAATTTTCTAATTTCCTGCTGAAGTTCAAAATCCATCATTGTTCCCCAAAACATGGAAAACCTCTGTAATAAAAACCATGTAAAATTATAAGTTTTTTATTAATGCTTATGAAGATACTTCTAAAAAGAACTAAACTGAGTGTTATTCTGTTTGACAGACCATCATTGCTAGTATGTGAGCAAAGCTAACAGGATGCAGCAACCATTGACTGGGTTCCTTGAAAGCCGTAACAGCATAACGCCAATAGTAATTGGTTGTCATATTTTCTTACCTACTAGACGCACATATTTTTGCACGTCAAATCTGGCTGGTTTGGTCCTTGGTTGAACAAGAGCTCCCTCTAAAGGAAAATTTTGAAATCCTTTATGTTGAGTGTTTTACTTGAAGACCATAGGAAAGAAAAACAAATTAGAAAACACTCATTAAAATCACCCAGGATTCCAAGGTCCTCGCAAAGGCATCAGCTAATACAGAAAGAAAGCTTGCATAGGCAATCGCACAAGGGAGTTCATCCTTGCCATCTTAAGAATATAGGGACAAGTTATGTGCCTTCACGTCAACTCTAACTTTGAGTGAGCCCACTGTGAGATTTTTCCCCAGTAAGATTCAGTCAAAGAGGATTTACTATTGCCATTCTCTAATGCTGGGAGAATGTGACTTGCCCAAGGCAACCCAATGGGTTTCCATTGCTGAGCAGGGATTCACACCCTGGTCTTCCAGAGTCCTAATCCAACACTCAAACCACACTATGTTGACTGCATATATAAATACAGACATAGGGTTCTTTTTATTCTGACCCTTTGGATGCCTTTCTTCATCCTCTACTTATCTTTGTCTCATCTTTCTCAAACAGGCAAGACTCTTGTGGACCACAGGAGACACAAGGTACGCATACTATGTCAGGGCGAGTGCTGGTTCAGGTCCCAGCACTGCTGCAAAGGGTTTTTCTATGCTCAGAATCTTGCATGCTACATGTTCTCCTTCAGCATAATGGCTCCTAAAATTGAATAGCAAATGCTTTCATTAGTAGTATGCAGCTTTCATAACTGTGAAGTAATGGTGTGGCTGTAGCTCTTGATTCATCTTGTGGATGATTCCGTGTAACTCAGAAGCATGACAAATTTCTACAGCAACAGAGGTTATCCTACAGTGATGCCAGATTGAAGTCTCCTACCACTCGCGTTTCCAAAATCACTGGGCAGCCATTCCATTTTCCAGTAATAAAAACCAGATCTATAGTGAAGATCTGTGGGATATATCACATTTAAGACATAATGAGCCAAGAGTTTCTTTTTTGCAACCCCAGGCCTACTTTTTAAACGCTTTTTAAAGAAAAGAAGGTTAAGAGGTGATATGATAGCCTTGTTTAAATATTTGAAGGGATGTCATATTGAGGAGGGAGCAAGCTTGTTTTCTGCTGCTCCAGAGACTAGGACCCGGAGCAATGGATGCAAGCTGCAGGAAAAGAGATTCCACCTCAACATTAGGAGGAATTTCCTGACAGTAAGGGCTGTTCGACAGTGGAACACACTTCCTCAGAGTGTAGTGGAGTCTCCCTCCTTGGAGGTCTTCAAATGGAAGCTGGATGGCCATCTGTCGGGGATGCTTTGATCTGGATTTTCTGCATGGCAGGGGGTTGGATTGTATGGCCCTTGCGGTCTCTTCCAACTCTATGATTCTATGATTCTATGCAGCCTCTCCTCCATACAGCCATTTCCAAGATAGTACAGAGTGGCCCTGTTCCTGTAGCTGGGAATACGGTGACAGCCAGCTGTTGTATAGGGTCTTATGTGGTTTAAAAGATAGGTTTGGAGAAATCTTTTGGCTGTTGTGATGGCATAACAACTGTAAAAGAATTACAGTGCTGTAAATCAAACTTACCTGACCCATTTAATATATAAAATATATATTTTTTAAAGCGACCATCACAAATGCATCAAACAGTAGAAATGTTGTGGAATATAATAGCAATAATGGAAATAATACTGAGGGTCCTTGATATCCACTGTGGTTTGGTTTCAGGACTTCCAATAGCAAAATACAAGGATGCGCAAGTCCTGTTATATACAAAGGTGTAGTAAAATGATATCCCTTTATAAAATGGCAAAATCAAGGTCTATTGTTGGTATGTATTTTGAGCAGAGGGAAATAGTTTCAAGCCATGGGTAATAGAATCTGTAGATGCAGAATCTGTGGCTACTGAGGGCCGACTGTATTTACAGCCAGGTTAAATAACAAATGAAATTAATAACAAATGAAAAAAGCCCTTGTGCATTCAGTGGATTGTGCATCTTCCCTTCTGTATATGTATGGCAGATTTACAACATTGGAATTGCTGAACAGGATGCAAGACATTGTGTAGAGTGGAAAAGATCTTGGATATGTTACTCATGGGAGTTTCCAGCTCCCAGAATCCTCCAGCCAACATGTCCAATGTCCATTGAATAGCCTGTAAAATGGTACAGATAGCTGGGAGAATTGCACTAATGAAGCATTGTCATTATCATCTGAAAGCATCCGTAGTAAAAGACTGCTTATAAAAAGAGAGAAGGATGCACCCACCAGTAGTTTGAAAACACAGTTCTGAGCTTTGTCAAATAAATGTTTTATTAGCATTGCTTGTTATGAGACTGTAAAGTATGACAGAAGCAATTAAATATTTCTGCTTCTCCCATCACTTGCATAATTGTTAGAAGATTAATTGAATCTGATTTATGTAATGCTGCATCGTTCCCACTGGGGTCTTAAAGAAGGAGAGAAATGAATCAATAATTGAAATTGCAAACTTTCCCTGGAGGAAAAAAGGAATTCTAATGCAGGAAATTCTTCTTTTCTTAGATCAGGAGGGGGAATTATGGGGCCCTCCATATGTTCTTGAATTAAGTCCCAGCAACCTTAGTGTAGCCCATGGGGAAGAATGCTGGGAGCTGTAGTCCAACAACAGCTGGATCATAGAATCATAGAATTGGAAGAGACCTCAAGGGCCATCCATTCCAACCTCCTGCCATGCAGGAACTCTCAGTCAAAGAATCCCCAAAGATGGCCATCCAGCCTCTGTTTAAAGGCCTCCAAGGAGGGAGACTCCCCTTACCCCTGCCTTGGAGTCAGTAATGGCAATGGCATTGGTGTTCTGGAACGGCTCTTCATTTTGCCATGAATCAGTGCTTTTGGGATCAACTAGCAGTAAAATATGTTTCAGTCCAATGGGGCAAGGAATGCAATCCTGTAATAAGGCTTTAGGCTATTGTACAAGATAGCCTTTGCTTCCCCAAAGGTTTACCAAATGTATTCACCCTTGGAGAAGGAAGGAAGATGTACATGTAAAAGAAGCTCGTGCAGATGTAGAGATACTCCTGGATAACATAATGGAGGCACTACAGTGCTTATCTGGACCCACAGACAGGGATCACTACTAGCACACAAAGACAAGTTTGTCAACTGTCCCAGTGCTTCTTCAGACACAACTGAACAATGTGTATCTCCATGTGAGTCCAACTGGACATAAAAACAACAGTATTTTTCTAGATAGCAGAAGTATAAAAAGGACTCCTGCACCTTCAGTAGATATATGTAAAAGAGAATCCTTTTCCCTTTTCTAGTCAGCTAATGAAGTTGTAGGTGCCCTTTTTGCTTTTACTACCATCGTCTCTCAAATGGACCTAGAGAGATTCCTAGAGAGAATACTTCTCTGGGCATTTGTAGATCCTCCAACATGATTCTATGGTCAATCTCCAGCAGACGTTGCTCAGAGTTGCACTGAAGGACCTAGAGAGGTGTTCAGTTAGGTTTAAAAAATAGTGTTTTTAAGTTACATTTTTTCCATTTTCATGGAGGTCCTGTGCCCCTAACTCCAGTGAATGTGGAGGGCCCACTGTATTATTTTAATCCAACAGAATTAAATATGGATGTAGAAGGTCAAGTAAGTAGAACTGTAAGGAAGTGGAACATTTGACTGTAAATTAACTTTCGGAGTCAGTTACTCAGTAATAATTTCCTGCTTTGTATAGAAGATACCCCAAAGCAAACACTCTCCTTGGCATTCAATGTTTGTTTGGTTCTCATGCTGAAAAAAACAAAACAACAACAACAAAACGTCACTGGAAAATGTATGTCTAAGTATGGATATAACTGTAGTTGAAGCTTTGTATTGGCATGTGTTCCTCACAGCCATCTTGGAAGCACGGGACGTTCACCATTCTGACCATTGCCAGGGGTTTTCCTCTCTTTGAAAAGTTTGGCTAGTTAGACTCTTTCATTTTGGCTCACAAGATTCTAAAACTGAGGTAAAGAGGAGGTCCTAAGTTATTTCTGGCCTTTACTCCAGCACAAGGAAACAACTGAAAGCTTGCCAAACCTATGCTACCAGTCTGACAGTCAGGCTTTCTGTGCTTTCAATTGAGCCTTGACCCTCAGTTACTACAATGCAATAACAGTGTTGTAAGAGTGTGATGTTAATGTAACAGCTGCTAATGGTAGGTCAGAATACTCATTACTTTGGGATCATTTAGCAACCTTACACAATTCCTCAATGGCCAAAGCATTTAAGGTCTTCCAACTGTTACCCAGTGTGAGGTTTCACCCACTTATTACAATCTCATAGAGCAGGGAACTATGATGCCCATCAGATGTTGTTGAACTGCAACTCCCAGCATTCCTCACATTAGCTATCCCAGTTGGGCCTGCTGGGAGTCACAGTATCTGGAGAGTATCTAGAGAGCCACACAATTCCCCACCAAAATCCTATACAGCCAGACTCCTTTTCCATGGATTGTTTTATCCATAAATTCAAGCATCTGCAGCTTGAAACATATTTTAAAAATTTATAAATTCCAAAAAGCAAACCTTGGATTTGGCCATTTTATATAAGGAACACTATTTTACTATGCCATTGTATTTAATGGGACTTGAGCATCCACAGATTTGGGTATCCATGGGAGGTCCTGGAACCAAACCACAGCAGATACCAAGAGTCCATTGTATGACATTTTATGTAATGTAGCTTTCCATATAGCTAGCTAAGTAACAGAGGCACTAAGAAACCCAGTTACTAAATTGTAAAGATGCATTATTGGACACCAGCAAGAATGGCCAATGCGCTGGTGCTTGATGCACATCAGGACCAATGCAACACACTTCAGGACCAATGTGGTGTGCATCAGGATCAATTTGTATTGGTCCAGTTGTGCATTGCTCCTGTTGTGCATCAGAAACTTTGCCAGTTCTGCTATGTAGTAACAGCAGCCCTCAACTGGATATGGGTTTTACTTGATGTTTTGTTGTTGTGTGCCTTCAAGCATTTTTGACTTATGGTGATCTCAAGGTAACCCTATCATGGAGTTTTCTTGGCCAGATTTGTTTGGAGGAAATTTGCCTTTGCCTTCCCCTGAGGCTGAGAGAGAGTGACTGGCCCAAAGTCACCCAATGGGTTTCATGGCTGAGCAGGGAATTGCACCAACACTCAAACCACTATGCGACACAGCCTTAGAGGAAGGCAATGGTAAACCTCCTCTGACCAAATCATGCCAAGAAAACCCCACGATATATTCTCCTTAAGGTCCAGCCCCCATCTGTTATATGGAAATCAAGCAGAATAACATAAAGCACATATTCCTTCCAGCATGCATTTATTAGACTGTTGGGCTATTGTCGACTCTGGTTTTATACAAGAAGCTTAAAGCTTAAAGAAGCTTAAAATACATGTCCTGTTTCAGATAATCTTTGGAGGCAATGGGTTATTATATGTAAATTATATGTAAATCCCTTTTGATGAGACACCTTAATCTTATCCATATTTATTCAGAAAAAAACTACTAACTGCAATGAGATGTACTCCCAACAAAATATGTATAGTGTAGTACCACACAGTGTAATCCAGTGGTTCACAAACTCTGGTCCTCCAGGTGTTGTGGACTTCATCTCCCAGTATCCCCAGCCAGCTTGGTCAACAATTGAGAATACTGGGAGCTGAAGTTCAAAACATTTAGAGGACAAAAGTTTGGGAACCACTGATCCTATACCTGTTTGTTCAGAAGTAAGCCCTACTGAATTCCATCGGACCTTGTTGTTGTGTGCCTTCAAGTCATTTCTGACTTATGGTGATTCTATCGTGGGATTTTTCTTGGCAAGATTTATACAGAGGAGGTTTGCCATTGCCTTCCCCTGAAGCTGAGAGCATGTGACCTGTTCAAAGTTTCATGGCCGAGCTGGGAATTGAATCCTGGTCTCTAGAGTTGTAATCCAATACTCAAACCACTATGCATGTGAAATTGAACTGAACCAGAAATAGGCTGATCAGTCATCTCCTGTTGTTTTAAGCAGTTGTCTTGGGCATGGCCCACCCATGTGTAAATGAAATGGGCCAACTCTGCATGGCAGGCAACCTCTAAGGATCCAGAAGTATTTAAGTTCATAAATTAATTGTGCACTTGTTCAACTGCAACTCCCAGCATTCTTTACATTCATTACATTAGCAGCTAGGGCTGCTGGCTGTCATAGCCATACAGTTCCCATTCCTGGTATGTGTACATTACTTCTTTATGTATCTTTCAAAAAATATGAGGTCTTATGCATTTACCCTAAATTGAAGGGCTGCACAGACCAGCTTGAGGTGCTAGTGTGGGGGTGGCTTGGGGGCATGTTTGGATGATGCACGCCCCGACACTGCCCCCATGCCAGCATCACGCCAACTGCCTGGCAGGTAGCGTTACAGCGCTCCTTTGACTTGGCATTTATATGACACATACCAAAAGGAGCATCGAAAACTGCTGCCACTGCGGCAAGGATCTTTTTGCCAGCTCTAAAAGGAGTGGCATTTTGCAGTTTCTTTTAGAGCCAACAAAGTGCTGGATTGGGGCAGTGGCATCAGGTTACCATGGCCCTGATCCAGCTCTGAAAGGGACGACGTGAAGCCGCTCCTTTGGGGCGGTCTGCTTCTCCCCTAAAATACACATTTCATACCAAAATATACTTTTTGTTCCATTTTAACATATAGTATGCATTTTAGCAAAAAAATATGTAGTTTTACATGTACTGTATTTTTATATTGCTTTTGAGCTGAGAACTGTAGCTTAATAATGTGTGTATGGACCTTATTACACTAGCAAAATCCCATTCAGAAATGGGATTTAAACTAGATTTAAATTTCAAAAAACCCGCAAATGCAGGAAGTTTCTCACACGATGTTCCTGCAAATGTGAAATAAAGCAAAAATAAACCAAAGGTAAAAGACAAAAACGGAACTTTCAGAACTTCGGGACCCAATATTTTAGAGTCCATGTTTCATAGGAGATCTTAAGCAGGAATACTAGGATGGTGAACCCATTGAAGTCAATGTGATTTACATTCAAGTAATATATTTTTATGAGAGCCAGCTTAGTGTGGCAGTTTGAGCATTGGACTATGACTCTGGAAAACAGGGTTTGAATGCTGCTGGGTGACCTTGGGCAAGTCACACTCTCTCAGCCAAGAGGATGGCAATGGCAAACACCCTCTGAAGAAATTTGCTAAGAAAACCCTGTGATAGGGTCACCTTAGGGTTACCATAAGTTGGAAATGACTTGAAGGCACCCAATAACAACAAACACATTTTTAGGATTGGGATGTAAGATTTATTAAAACGGCAATATATTTCATACAGCTACTCTTATTTATTTAGCAGTTTCACTACATTAAACCAAACTCTGTCTTACATAAGTGTGCATAGGGCTGTAATCTAACCACAATAGTCTAGGATCCCTGCAAGGGCTCTTGCATCCACATGATAGTATCTTCACTTTCAAGAGCAAAGAGATCCAGCCATCAAAAATCTGGCCCAAGAACTCTCCAGCTACTGCCTGTGGAAATATTAATACTTATTCTTATAACACTTATAAATACTTATTCCCTCCTTTGTCTGAAAGGGCAGAAAGAGGCCAGATCAGGAAAACCAAGGGCCTCTCAGTCCCAGACATGCCCATACACAAGAAGAAATTTATGTCAGCCCAAAAAATTGCTGAAATATTCTTTTTCCGTGCGTTTAATGGGAGGAATTTTTAAGCAACTGATTCCTAACTCTATCCCTCTTACTTGGTCTCCTCTGCTCTGCTCTGCCAGGCTTGTGCCAGCTGAGGCTATATCAGAGGCTTTAGTTGGCAGGTAAAATGGTGCTAGTCACCTTGAAGTAAAAATGTCCAGGTATCTTGGCAGTCCTAAAGCTTTAGATAACTGAGTGTCCTTTGCCACTGAGTTTGTGTCGTCGTGACATTTCAAAAGAACAAACGAATGAAGAATAATAAGTAAAGTTATTAACAATTCTGTCTGAAAGAGATGAAAATGAAAGGAAACCAGACTGGTAAAAATTGCATGTTATGGCTTTCCAACACATCATTCAAAAACATTTTCAATCATATTTGCAAAACAGTAAGAAGCAACAGAAAAGAATGAGATGGCCTGGTTTTGAATAATTTTACCATAATTTTACTTCAGCTTTTTGAAAGCATCTAAAATAATTCCAGTTGTAAGGAGTAACTTGATGCCTTCTGCACATTGAATAAAACAATTCAGAACAACACTCTGCACCTTCCAAATGAAAGGCATCATTCGTTCTTCCTGGTTATTAGAATAATTGTGCATATTTTATTGGTCTTTGCTGCTGTCGGCAATGAGAGGAAAGGAATACAGTACATGGTAACCGTAAATCTGACAAGGAACACCAATTCTCCCTTAGCACAAAGTGTGATGTTTCTTTTCCTGAAATGAAACTATTCAGAACAGCTTAAGTTAAAAGATAATGTATGCCTCATACAGTAGATACTGGCCATTGTCGGAAACAGAATATTTTAACTGAGATCCAGTAGTCTGCATTCAGATATTTTAAAATTAATATCACAGTGGATCTTAGCAGTGTATCCATGGAGAACCCATATCACACTGCTCAAGTTTTATAGAGAATATTCCATAGTAAGGAGTGAATCACAACGTATTTGTTAAGGAGAAATCATTCTTTGGCAAAAACAACAGACTGAATTTAGACTTGGTACATCTTTAAAGTGTACATTGTGCTTTTTTATGTTATTAAACACTAGCTGTGTCATGACTGTCCTTCTTTGTCTCCAAAGAAGCACATACCCTCCCATTTTTTTTGTATGAAGCAGGCTGGAAAACCCATATTCTGAAAGCCATTCAAAGAAATGGGCCTTGCAGACTAATTTCAATCTGCTGAGGATCAGGAAAGACACATTATTTTGTTACCAATGCTGAGCTATACATGAAACTAAGGGTGCATCTATGTAGAAATAATACAGTCTGACATCACTTTAACTGCTATGGCTTCCTCCTACAAAATCCTGGGATCTGTAGTTTTGGGGGGCAACAGCACGCTTTGGCAAAGAAAGCTAAAGACTCTGTAAAACTATAAATCCCAGGATAACATAGGATGGAGTGTGCAGCACTTAAAGTGGTATAAAACTACATTTTTCTACAGTGTAGATGCACCCTAAAGCTGTTGCCATGCTGCAGGAGTGATCCAGAACGAATGCAATTTGACATAGCTGTAACTGTCATGACTTCCTCCTATGTAATCCTGGGATTGGTAGTTGGTTGTGTAACCACAGTGCTGATAGAAAATGCTAATTATTTCTCAGAAGTACAAATCCCAGAATTCAACAGCATTGTGCCATGGCAGTTAAAGCAGTGTCAGACTATATTAATTCTCCAGTGCAGATGCAGCCTTAGTCTGAGTCCCATAAATTACATTGTTGAACCTCCAGCACTATTTTGAGCTTTTCTCATCTTCTAGTCTCACAATAAGATACCAGTTCTTAAAATGCCATGGAAGTCTTGGAAGGATTTATTCTTGATAGTGAAACTCTGTCTGAAGTTGTCAGCAAAGTAAAAATAAGACATTTTCCTGCATAGACAGCAACTCTTTAGGAGATTTCCTTTCCATGTGGAAAGGGAAGACTGATTCTAAATAATTCAAATGCACTGAACTGTGTAACAGAAAAGATACAGGGCAAGACAGACCTAAGATATAACCAGGAAATATTTATCTCTGTGTTATTGAGTTTAATTCTGTTAATTAATAAATAAAATGTCATTCTCATTAAAATGAGAAATAAATAATTCTGGCTAAATGCTTGTGTTGTAGTTGCAGGTTCTGAATACAGTTCTAATAATTTATTCCTATCCTTTTATGAAACAGATGTTGATTTCCCTTCTCTTTAATTTCATTTGCCAAAATGTACAGTAAAAAAAGCCTGTGATATCTATATTATTATTGAATATTTATAATAATGTTCTCATAAGAATTCCATATTAATACAGAAGATACCCAATGTCTTCAGTTTAGCAAAACTGTTTTGACTTTTAGCTATTCAGGACAAGCTATTACTTTTCTTCCATTAACTTTAAGCTTTATTCCATATTGGATATATCTAGTGCACAGGCTTTCCCCTCTCAATCATCCCTCCCAAATAATATATATGTTTTCTGAAGACAAAAAGGATAGACATGCATAACCATCCAAACGGAAGTACTACATTAGATGAACTTGTTTAATTTACTTAACACAAGTCATCAAATTAATCTCAGTTATCATGTCTGGAAAATTAGAGATGGCTTAGAACTTTGGAAATACAATTAAATGTATCAAAAATAGCTGTAGTTTAAAATATTTGTCTCCACACTATTAAAGCTATAGTTAAATTATATTTTTATAAATGCCAAGTACAAATAGATAAAAAGTGATAAACCATGGTATAAAAAGAAAGAAACCTTTTTCAAGAAAATGTATTTGCAATTCAACTGATCATATAAAAGCATAAATTAAAAAAAAGTTTATATAATTGTATGTGCTATAGTTTCACCATTCATTGCAATTACATTCCAGAATACTGTAACAGAGTTCAGGGTGCATTGTCTTTGTGCATGTATCACAGTGAACCTAACATTTACACTGAAGTCACTCTCATAACAACCTCTCCAGAGCTGTTGTCATCTGATGAGTCTTCCTGAGGTCTCATCCGACTGAAGAGATGTAACAAAACATAACCACACTGAAATCTTGGTGAGGTTAACTGTGTTGGATGAACTAAACTTCTGCTTCTAAATGCATTTAGTGGTAGCCACAAAGTCCTAGATGTTGAGGATTCTCCTTGGTTGCTCTCTTCCATATCTGTAGCTTTGTCATAATTTAGCACATCCCAGTGCAAATTGACAGCCCTCCAGCGTTTAAACACTCTGCAAACTGATGCACCTTCATGTACAATAAGTCCTGAAATTAAAGGAAACAAATTATTTTAACCCTTAGTTATTTATGTAGGACCTAATAGGATTTAATTGCTAGCAAGGATTTGAATTACAAATGACTGGGCCCTAATTTTATCCACTGTATCAATCACCTTTTAGATGGGTTATGGATTGCATGGTTAATTAGCAAAATGGACAGGTGGTATTTTGACTTAAATACTGTAGATATTTCAGAGCATTCAATGATTGCCAAATCAGAATAATCAAGGAATCATTTAAATGATACATTTTTGTGTCATTTTCTAGCTCAGAAATATTAAAGTTGGTGGCCTAAAACACTTGTCTCATGAACATGAGGAATCTTAGCACCTTGAATACTAACACCAGACACTTCAGATTAAAATCTGAGCCAGGGAAGAATTTAAATGCAATTTAAACCCACTATACTTGCCACCTTCCAGTCTTCTCTCCCCCCAATCCAATTACATTTCTTGCTGCTGCAGTACTTTTGGTAGAAAAGTGGGAGGGGAAAAAGTCTCTCCCCACTCTGTTACCTGTCTTACAGATGTAACACATGCAAAGTGCTGAAAGGAAGAGGGGGAAAACTCTTCTATTCCACCAGAGCTACTGCAGCAGAAATCCAGACAAACTCCTAGATGTTTTGAAGTCATTGAAGGATGGAACATTGGCAAAAGAAGCAAATTATTTTCACACTTGTAGTGACATTAGCAGGAGTGCAACAAGATCTGATTTGTTTCAGATTTTGACTTGTAACAAACCATATCATTTTCTAAGATAAAGAGTTCAGTTTTCCAATGGTTTTCTTGAGCGTGGTCCAGTCTACACCATGAAAATATTCCACGTTCTATAAGAATGGAGTGCGATCCCATCACACACAATTTGCAGCTGTTCAGGCTTTTTGCAGCGGGGTAGGCTTGTCAAACTCTGCAGAAAATGGTTTTGCAGGTTTTATCAGACTATCTACAAGGATTTGCATTATCAGATATGTGAGCATCCAATTCACATGCCTTGCATGGCAGCACATTTTGGCAGAGGGAGGATGTTACTGCTAACAAATTTCTTTGTTTTTTTACCTAGGTACATATAGAGTTTGCCTATTCTCTTTGGCATTTTACAGCATTTTAAATTATTTTTTTCCAACTGAAACTGGCTGTTCGAAACTGGCATTCAGTTTCCACATTTAAATACTCCCCCCACCACTACCAAAGGCAATGGGCATTTAAAAACCTAAAGCCCCCTAGTTATGTGTTCTGATAAGAAACTTCAAATTACAGAAAACTTGTCCTAATAATTATAATGCTACTGAATTGTGTGTGTGTGTGAGAGAGAGAGAGAGAGAAAGAGAGAGAGATTGTGCATACTTTGGCACTTTTGTGATGTTTCATAGAATGCATATATGCAAATAAATACTGCAAGAGGCTACTGTCAGGACAGAATATGGAGAAAAAGAATGGTTTGCAATGGGAAAGGGAGCTGGGCAAGGCTTGTATTCTATCACCCTATCTATTTAATTTGTATGCAGAAAAGAACATACAAAAAGGAAGATTGGTCTCACATGAGAGAGGCATGAAAATTGAAAGAAGGAACATCAACCATCTAAGATATGCATATGACACCATAATATTAGCAGAAAATATCAGAGACAAGGAAAGATTACTGAAAAAGGTCAAGGCAAAAAGCACAAAGGTAGATTTACAGCTGAACATCAAGAAAACAAAAATTATGAGCACAGGCGATCTACCTAATTTTAAAGTAGATGACAAAGAGATTGAAATAGTTCAAGATTTTCCATACTTGGGCTCAATCATGAATCAGAGCAAAGATTACAGTCAAGAAATCAGAAGAAGAATAGGACTTGGAAAAGCAGCTATGAATGAACTAGACAAGATGCTGAAGTGTAAAGATATATCACTAAATACTACAGTGAGGATTGTCCATACCATGGAATTCCCATTTCTTTGTATGGTTGTGAAAGCGAGACAGTGAAGAATACTGAATGCGGAAAGAAATAATCTCTGAGCTGGAACAGACCAGTATAAAAATCCAGCTTCCAGCCAGCATGGGGCATGGAGTGCAGATGGTGCATGCCCCCAAAATGCCCAGAAGCCAGCTTCAAGCCACCCAGCCATTTACATGGGGGCTAGCTTCTGGGCGCTCCGTCAGCACAGCATTTATAAGCCACATGCCACTGGAGAGTCTTAAATCTGGCTTCCCATCATGGTAGGGTGAAAAAGTCGGCTTTTTGCTTGTGCAAAAAGAGTGGCTATTTGCCACTCCTTTTTTGGACAGCAAAAAGGTGGATTAGGGCTGCACCATATGGTTACCATGGCCCCAATCCGGCTTTGTCAGGGGAGGCTTGAAGCCACCACTTCGGGGTGGTTTATTTCACCCCTCATTTGAGATGTGGTGCTGAAAAGAGTTCTGTGAATATTCTGGACTGCTAAAAAGGCCAATGGATTGGTCCTAAAGTGGAGGGCAATAAGAAAAGAGGAAGACTGCATTCCAGAAGGATAGACTCAATCAAAGAAACCATGATCATGAGGTTGAAGAAGCTGAGCAGGGCAGTTGTCAGGAAAGAGTGTCTTGAAGATCTCTCATTCATAGGGTCGCCGGGGTTGAAGTCAACTAGAAGGCAATGAACAACAACAAATACCTGCAAATGTCAAACCCCAAGGGAGCAGGATTGAGATTCAGCAACATAAGAAGAGAAAGAGCTGAAGGCTGCATTGGAGAAAGCACATGGGGGAAGTTTAATGAAGTTAATAAATACATATTGTTTTTAGGAAACTTTGCAGCATACAAATAACCAAAGGGATCAAACAGTAGGTGACTGGAGAAATGTACAATATTAACCTTTTAGGAAGAGGGATAACTCATGGATCATTTATCTAAACATCAATGAAGACTTTATATGTTTTATTGTTCTGAGATAAACAATGAACACTACTTTTTTGATCAAAAATTTATTTCAAGCAGTGATTGTGGCTTGCAACAATAACCATGCAGATCTCCAAAGCTTCTTTTTCTGGCCAGAGACCATATGCAACAATGACACCAGCAGGAATAGGCCACAATGGAAATGGAAGTACATGTGTCCACATCCTCTGACTGACAGCCAAAAAATGATGTGCAGCAACTAGTTACATGTGGGCACAAATAATCAGCAGACACTTCCCTCCTTCCCACAATTTTAATTTGCAATGGCACTACATATGGCTGACAGAACATGCATAGATGAGAACAGAAAGGAATTAGTTCAGAAGAAGCAAAGACAATTGAACATTGATGTGAAGGTGTGAAATCCACACCAATTTGCATAACACACTTACATGTAGACTACCCCTGTGAGAATTTCCCATCACTAGCTGTCAGTAGCATCTACACTCCAACATTTCACAAGTGTAAATATGGCCATTCTATTCTCATATTATGCATCATCTTCTCCAGCATTATTGAATGTTGTCCCCTGCTGTACTAATTTACTCTGCAATATCCTGTCCTATCCTATTTCTAAAAAACAAAGCCAAGATAAACTGGAAACATAATTGTCACACAGTCTGCTTTGAACCATCGAAATAGACCCATGCCAGCATGTGAAACTGGAGGCTGTTTGTGGTGTTTTAGTGAAATGCACAAATACGTGCCTGGATATATACTACAGCCAAGATACATCAATCCTGCATTCATTTAATTTCAAAAAACCTTGGGGAGACAGCTGCGCACTTAAAATAACTATCGCAACAAGCCCTAACCAAAATTTTGAAAGTCATCAGTAACACATTCATAAAAATCAAAAATGGAGACAATTTTTCTGAACTAGTTCAAGAAAATGGAAACAAATTTATAGGTTCTAGGAGACAGTAAGATCTAAAAATGGAAAGACATGAAATTATATAAGAGAGAGATCTGGACGGAGGAGAAGGAACTCAAAGTTGCCAAATATTCTATATATTCTGATATTTAATGTGCATTTCTGTCTTACCCTGTCTAACGGATGCATCCCGTGTGCCCTGCATTATTTCCCTTTCCTTTTTGACAGTGGGTCTCAAAGTGTACCATACCTTCATAGAAAGGGATGAACAGCTGACAAGGGGAAAGTAGTTTCATTCTAACCGCTTCTAATAAAAAACATGAGCACTCCTGTGTGTGGTCTGTGAAGTCTCTTTACAAATTTAAAGCCTACTGCAATTCCATTTACCCTAAGACTATTCTCATTTTCTCTGGTGTAGCATGTTATAGATAAGAATACTGTCAAACATTTTTATTGTTGATTACCAAATGGCTTTACATTCGAGAAGCTTGCTGGGATTACAGCTGAAAACCCATGCACTATACTTTCTGCTTGGCTCCCAGGGGAAGAGGTGTGCATTTCTATTGTGAAAAGACTAAACACCAGCACCAACAGTGATACCTAGATCACTGAACATAAGAAAAAGGTAAATCCCAAATTATCCTCCCATCTTTTACAAAATGGATGAATGGATTATTATTTTTTTAAGCTTACCTATGCACACTAGATCCATAAAACCATACATTCCATAGCAGATTTGAAAAAGGAGATCTTTTCTTTGCCATACTGCATAGGGACTGAAGGCTGACCACAGAAGCCAAGTTACACTTGCTACTAAGAACAGTGATCCCAAAATTACAGCAATCATCTGCACTTTCTCAACCAGAGTTACGGTAATGCTTTGCCACTAAAAGAAAGAAAAGGTAATATAGAACAAAATATTTATTAAAATATTTGCACTCTGTTTTAACTACTCATGAAGATGTTCAGATAGGCATCGCATCTCTACTGTGGGGCTTTTCACATTCATAGCTGAGCAATAACCTCTTCTCTCCTCTTATTCAGTGTGCTTAAATTTAAATAACTGTAATAACTTGGCATATAGAAATTCTATCTTATTTACAAACGAAAATTAAAATATTTGGCGTAAACCTGGATCCCTGGGGACCCTTTTTGGGACAGGTCAATATTTTATTTGCAGAAACATCTGCCATATAAAATTGTAACACTGAACTACTGTATGTTTAGATCCTTAAAATAATGATCTGATGGCAAATGCAGGACAAATATTTGGCAGCTTCCCAGTCAGATGATAACAGAGACACAGAAAACCATGATTCAGCTTTGCAGTGCATATTAAAAGAAAAATAGATGCCAAAGAGTAGGTTGAACAAGAATCTATGAACATAAAGAAATTACCTTGACAAAATTCACCTGACTTACAAAATCCTTGTAAGAATTATTTATTTTTAAGAGACAGAAGAGAAGTGCAATTATATGCATGTTTACTCAGGAGGGAAAATCCCACCAAATTCAAGGGAGCATAGTCCATTATGTACATAGAACTGATATGTATATTTTATTCACCAGTTCAACACTGGTCAGGTGGTACCTGGTTATAGATCTATCTCACTACATTAGGGGAATATCTAATATTTAAAGATACAAAGTGTTTAGGAAAATCCTGATACATGAATCATGTGAGCATGTGTTCATGTGAAAAACAATTTTACTCTTTTAATAAACTTATTTTTATATTGCAGAACTGAGAGCCTGCATAGCACAGAGGCTTGAATGTTGGACTATGACACTGAAGACCAGGGTTCAGTTCCCTTCCCATCTATGAAACCCACTGGGTGACTTTGGGCAAATCACATGCTCTCAGCCTCAGGGGAAGGCCATGGCAAACCTCCTCTGAACAAATCTTGCCAAGAAATGACTTGAAGGCACAAAGTAACAAGAAAGAACTGTATTTAGCAAAAATATTTTTTAAGCTTGTCAACTTGCTATTTAGTAAAACTTTTAAGAAATAGATTGTAAACTGTCCTATCAAATTACAAACATGGGTCACAGCTATCTCTTCATATTTATCAAAGTGAGACAAGCCCACATTTATCACTGCAATGGCTATATTCCAAGTTTGTAATTACATGAAAATGTCATGCTTGTTTCACTGGAACTTTAAAGAATCATTTGATTCTTTGATGATGATGATGATGATGATGATGATGATGATGATGACAATGACAAAGTGCTATATTTAAGTGCTAAATCACAAATAGAACATAATACAAATATAATGAGAATATAAAATACATGATAAATAAAATATAGAGAGAAAGATATAACATCTTGGCATGGACATGGATTCATGTCAGCTGTGCTGTACTGACAACAAATGCACAAGTGTGATGTAGAGTTGCTATCCACAAATATGTCCCCCACATTCCTATACAGATTACACAACCATGGCATCAGAATGAAGGATAGAAGGAAAAAGTGTTGCTTGTGCCTGCAAAGTGTGTATGTATATATGTGCCTTCAGTCCTCCTGCCAACCTGACCCTATGAATTTCACATGGTTTTCTTAGACAAGGAATATTCAGAGGTGATTTACCAGCTCCCTCTTCTGAAATACAGCCTACAGAACCTGGTATTCTTTGGCAGTCTCCCATCCAAGTACTAAGCAGGACTGCCCCTGCTTAGCTTCCAAATTCAGACTGGATCTGATGCTTTTTGGCTATCTAGCTATCTACTGGGAAATGAAAGGGAAGTCACAAGATGTCACCCCTGAAGCTGTGAAACATGCAATAATGGTTTGGCTTCCACTGACATAAGCAGCATAAATACTGCCATAACCAAAAGACTGGACTGTCAGCATTGTTCACCTGAAAGAACTAATCTGTAGGATGGAGTCTTAGTGGAAAATTTTAAATGGATGGAACAGCTGAGTTACTGCCATCCTTTTGATACTTGGCACCTTCATAACCAGATTCCCCCACTCTCGACCCTGCTTTTTAAAGTAACATTATAATTTACACAATTTTTAAAGGAAAAAATAAATAAATATGAAGGCAGACATTGGAAAAGATAAAAAGAGTATCTTTGGAGGAAAGGCATTGCACAGAACCAACTTGTTCAAGTCAGATCAAGAGAGTTTGTGATGCTCTGCGGTTTGAACATTTAATAAATGGGGCAAAAAAAACAAATCACAATACCAAAGAAAGGCAGCCAAGGACTTTTGAGACATACAGTGTCTGCCTAAATGCTCAGTTTAGCCACTGCTTGTAATTTGGAAGAATACTGAAAGATTTTATTTATTAAATTTTACATGAAGGTTACAGCACCCTCAAAAACTAGGTAAGGCGGGGTACAGACCGCCGCTTTGCAGCGGTCTGCCGCCGCCGCCAGTAGGTCCGCGGGGGAGCCGGAGCCTTCAGACGGCCCGACTCCAGCGTGGACCGAAAAAGAAGCTCCAAAATGGAGCTTCTTTTTCCGTCGCGTTTGCGACGTAGCGAGGTGCCAGGGGCGCGCTCGCTACGTCACAAGCGGCGCGACGCGTATGGACGCTCAGCGTCCGATATGCAAAGATGGCGCCGGCCATGTAGAAGGGCCGGCGCCATCTTGTACAGACGGAGTCCGTACTAGGCCCAGGGGCATCTAGAAGAGACGCCCCTTTTTTAAAATGGGATGTCCTCCGGACGTCCCAAAGGGCAATATAGAAAGCCCCATTTAGCCTCTATCAGAGAGCTCTGGTGCCACAACAAACTACAATGCCCAGAAGTCCATAGCATTGAGCCATGTCAGTTAAAGTGGTGTCAAACTGGATTATTTCTGCAATGTGCATGCAGCCCATGATGACATTGATTCTTAAAGTGTTTCCAATGTGCGATTTGGCAAAAAAAAAAAAAATGTAACTACTACTGCATATCCCTAAACTCCAGAATTTAACATTCATCAGAGCAAGAGGAAAGGGCAGAAAGCCAGATGGAGCCAATTCTCAGTCTGAATCTGGAGCAGAAAGCAGGATAAAGAAAATATGGTACCATGCCTAATCCCAGAAGCAGATGAAAGGTCCTCCCTCCATCCCACCTGCCACGGTCCTGGCCTCAAAGGGAGAGAAGCAGCAGCTGGCACAGCTCATTGTCCATAGGTCCAGAAGCAGAGGAAAGGCCCTCCCTCCATCCCAACTGCCAGTGCTGTGAACTCAGAAGGAGAAAAGAGGCAGTGTCTGCTGGATTTATACCCCTCCCACTTTACCATCCCCTTTTGCCTCTTGTGTCATGTTTTAGGCCCGGTACAGATTAGCAGAGGCTGTCCCTTTGGTTTATTGCTGTGGCAACCACACGGCCGCAACCAGGATCTGCTGGAAAAAGGAGTTCTGAAATGGAGCTCCTTTCCTGCAATGCTGCCAAGGCACCATATGCGCCCTGGGGCACTGCAGTGATGTGTCTTGCGTGCCGCGCCATTTGGATGTGTTGCACAAGGCACGTCATGGACACGTGCACTGTATGGACGGCGCTGCATCAACATGGTGCTGCCCATACGTACTAGGGTTCAGGAGCGTGCAGTTGCTGCGCGCTCCTGAACGCTAGTATTGGTGGCGCCATGCTGCTTTTGGCCCATGTGTACTGGGCCCAAGTTAGATTGTAAGCCTAAGGGCAGAGAACTGTTTTGTTGTTATTTTACTTGTCAAGTGTCAAATACAATGATGGTGCTAAATAAATAAGTAAATGAGTGAAGATGATTATGATAATTGATGATTGATGATGATGATGCTCTCGGTTTCCAAAGGCTGAAATATCCTGGGGTATAGCAACTCTTTCTTGGATGCAATACAATCACTCCTCCGTTCTTGAGGACTTGAGATCTGCAGTCTTGAATATTCACAGAGGGGCGACCTCCATTAATTTCAATGGGGTGCGCCCCTGCAGCATGTGCCTCCGCACGCACTTGCAGGCACGTGCCCCATTCAAACCTAAGGCTTGAATATGGGCGAGTCTCCATTTTCGCAGGAGAGGGTTCGGAACGGATTCCCTGATGAACACAGAGGGTTGACTATATTAGTAATTTGTTTGTGAAGTCAAAGGCTTTCCCAGCTGGCATCCATAGTTTTTTGTGTTTGGGGGGGGGGGGCTGTGTGGCCATGTTCTGGATGAGTTTATTCTTGATGTTTTGCCAGCATCCATGGCTAGCATCTTCAGAGAATGCTGCCATGCCAGAACACAGCCACATAGCCCAAAAAATCCACGGAAAACTATAGTAATTTGCTTCCTTTCTACAAAGCTAGGGATACAATAAAGGGAAGAGAGAAAATGTGGAGGGGACTTACATGACCACTGGTGACACTCTATTAGCCACCATGTTTGCCATCAGTGTGCCTGAAGCAACATTATATCAGAATACAAAATCATTTGCAAGAGGACTGTCACTATCACTTTTTAAACTAAGACCTAGCCAGCTACCCACCCCAGATTTTGTGATTTTATCCTGTCATCACCACCTTCAAAAATCATATCAGTTTTACTGTAGTAACTGTAAATAAACTAAAGCA